>NC_060975.1:927500-932500 GCF_910589235.1 Vespa crabro
TCCCTCTCTCTCTCTCTCTCTCTTTATCTCTTCCTCTACTTTCATGAACGTTATGTCTGTAATGGCTTTACTTTAAAGCTCCTCCAAAAATAATATCCGTGCACGCGGCCCAACGTTTTTCACTGTCTCGCGATATCTCAGAAAGGATAATCGGCCGTTCTCCGGGTTCACCGAGAAAATAAGATATTTCTAGCATATAAATCAACACTATGTTTTCTTCCTACTTAACTCCCTCCCTCCCCCTCTATCTATCCGATTCAACAAACCCACTAAATATTACCTATCTCTCCTCCATCAAATTCTGTTGTGCTTCATGTTAACATTTACGATAAATTTCTTTTCTTTTTTTTTTCTTTTTTTTTTTTTTTTTTTTTTCCTTCTTTCGGTGCATCGTCAAATAAATAATTCGACGATCGAAACAACTTAACTCTCATTGTAGGCATGCGAGATAAATAAATTTCAGATGAGAAAATGTTTGTTTGTTAAAAAAAGGAAAAAAATGTTTAAATGAATTATCATTGATAATATGAAAGAAATGTTTTCTCTTTTCTTTTTTCTTCTTTCTTTTCTTTCTTTTTTTTTTTTTTTTGTTCATTTCGTAAACTTACCACCCAAACGTAATTCCGCAGTAGCCTGTACCATTTCGTAATCATTCTTTGCGAAGCATTGATACATTCCCTTGTCGTCCCTGACAATTGAGGATATATGTAAGGTCGAGCCACCGTTCTCAGTGATTTTCGTTCTACCGGATGAGCCTTCCCTCACAGGAAGTCCGTCCTTTGCCCAAGAAATTACCGGAAGCGGTCGACCGGTTACGGAACACTGAAATTCCGCATCCTTTCCGAGATCAACGGTGACCTGCAACAGATAGCAAGAGTGAAGAAAGGGAGAATAATAATTTACTGCTGGATTATACGAGTTTAGAAAATAAAACGATATCTCTATCTCTTTATCTTTCTATCCCTTTATCACTTTCTATCCCTTTATCACTTTCTCTCTCTCTCTTTCTCTCTCTCTTTTTCTCTCTCCCTCTCTCTCTCTCTGTCTCTCTTTTTCGTTAATAAAATTGTTTCACAATATTGATCTCTTTTTCTCTGTTTGCTAGAAAAAGGTTGGCTAATGAAAAACGATCGAGAGAGAAAGAGAGGAGAGAGAGAGAGAGAACAGAAATGCATTGAGCGCTTTACAGACAAGCCGTTAATATCTCGAAACAACAATAACAATGGCAATAGCAGTGAGCCAATGTAAAGAGTAAAAGGATAGGACTACCAAGATAGAATGAGAAAGGAGATAGAAACTCGTGGAGAGGGAAAGAAAGGGAGAGAGAGAAAGAGCAGAATGGTAACTGTTCGACTATATTCGACGTTTGACTACTGGCCTGGAAGGGCTAGTTGGAAAAAAGTTCGGATATAATCCGACAGCCAGGACCATTTCCACGTAAAGCAGGAATGCCCAGAAAGCGTGGAATAAAGGGTAATCTTTTTTCTTTTTTTTTTTTTCTTTTTTCTTTTTTTCCTTTTTTTTTTCAGTGTACTACGGTATATCTTTTATAGCGTGCTTATAATTGGCTGATATGTCCTGCGGAATGAAATGCTATTTGTTCGTTTCTATTTGACATTTCGTGTTCAACAAAAAATATATTGATATAAATAAGTTAATAAAAATATAAATAAAAGCAAAAATTACAAAGTAAAAGAGAGTATATATATATATATATATATATATACATATACATATATATACAAATATATATACATATAGATATAGATATATAGACAGAGAGAGAGAGAGAGAAAGAGAGAGAAATATAAATAAATAAATTGATGCAAGGTTAACATAGTTATATGCTTTGATCATTCCGATGGCATTTCCATATATCGATCTTGAACAGATTAATCGGATCCTCTTCTACCGTATAGCAGCCCTTTGATCCGTAAATCGGTTTTGTGCATTATTAAGGAGCACCGTTTGTCTCCTCAATGCATAGAGAGAAGCATTAGGAAGGCCGATAAAGGAGATGGAGAGAGTATATGTTGAATCTTGTTGCACCTGCTCGCATATGTATATATATATATACATACACGAATACTATATTTACACACACATGCGTCTTCTAGGAATAGTATGATCATTTGGTTACGTGGTTAGTCGTATTACGATTCGAGAGGATACTTCTCTGTAATCGCGGATGAGAGTAGTTTCTCTCTCTCTCTCTCTCTCTCTTTAACTCGAGAAATGTTTCGAAATAGAGATAGAGATAGAGATAGAGAGAAAGAGAGAGAGAGAGAGATAATGCTTGAAAATGTTTCAATCATGATCATCGAGTAAATTAATCGGGAAAGTGTATTATATAATTACGAGGAATTATTTTTTCTTTTTTCTCTACGTTTATCGAACTTGTCAAAGAATTTATTGTCCAACGAAAAAAGGAAAAGGGAAAAGACAAGAAGAAAAAAGAAAAATTACATATCGATCTTTGATCGAAGAATTTTCAACTTTGAAAATTTTCAACTAGAAAATTTTCAAGAGTTCAAGAAGTAAACGGACTTAATTCAACTACGAAAAAGCGGGATAAACAGATGAACTTATTGGAAGGGGGATGGGAATGTTGGTCCTCTTAAAATTCGAATATTTTGTGAAAGATGGGTCAATTTGCATCGGATACGATTACAATCGGGCTACTTCGAGAGCTTTTGCGTTACGTGCAAAGATAAGAAGAAAGAAAGAAAGAAAGAAAGAAAGAAAGAAAGAAAGAAAAAAGTGGATAGCGAAGGAAATGAAACGAGATATAGAAAGAGAGAAAGAAAGAGAGAGAAGAGATGAAGAGGAAGGGGTGAAAAAAATATTCCACCGAGTCCTTCTGGAGTCGAACGCTTTCCATTAAATATTGTTAAGAGGATTGTACCTTCCTCCATACCTTTGTTCTGTGATTCTATAGGAAAGTTTCTTTTTAAATTCTGTGGGTAATACTGGGTTCGAATATTCTTTGATAGGAACCTTCGATGGAAAATATCAAATGACTGAGATAGTCTTTTTAAATAGGGTAAAATTTATAAGAAGAAAAGAAGAAAAAAGAAAACGAAAAAGAATGAAAGAAAGAAAAAAATAAAGAAAAGAAAAGAAAAAGCGAGAAACGAAGGCTTGCCTTCATCTTTTGTCGATTTTTAGCCTTGTGATTTTCTCTCTCTCCCTCTCTCTCTCTCTCTCTCTCTCTATTTCCATCTCTTTCTGTATGAACATTTTCGTTACATGAGATATTACATCGTATTATCGTAACGAGATGCAATGTAATGTACGTAATGCAACGTCATTGCAAATGCGTATTTGAATTCTCCTTTCGAAAAGCATTATATGCTTGCTTTAAAATTCAACGAGAGAAGATGCAACATCGTATTTCTATAATGATTAATAGAAAGAGATGAATAAAAGAAAAAAAAAAAAAAAGAAAAAAAAATAGTCCTCTTGAAAAAGTACACCCGGTATATATGGTATCCATGGACAAATTATTTCGTTCTTGTTACGGAAGAATCTACCTTAAAACAATTCAATCTGAATTGAATTAGTCGAATATTCCTCGTAATGAAATTTTGAGTGTAATATCTTTCAAAAAGTACACTCGGTATGTATGATATCCACGAACATAGTATTTCGCATTGCTTCTACTAGGATAATATAGTTAAAATATTTCGTTGGATTGAATTAGTCGAATATTTGTTCTATTAAGAATGCAAGAGTAATACTTTTTAAAAAGTACACCCGGTATATAGTACACGGTAAAAAACAATGTTTATAATATTTATGTCGCTTTAAATTAATATATTCGCTTTGAAACGAGACAAGCCAGTCGAGTTTCATTAAGTTTTCATACAAATTTACGTTATTATTTTTTGTGAATTGTTTATAACAAAAAACATTGCAAAAATAACTATAATTTACTTTTACGCACGTAGATTTTGTATTTTAATTTATAAAAAAAAAGAAAAAAATTAATGTGCGATTTTATTTTAATTTTATTGGAAAAAAAAAAAAAAAAAAAAAAAAAAAAAAAAAAAAAAAAAAAAAGTCGGTTTGAAAAAGGGCCCCCTATAGATATAGGCGCTGACACACTAACCTACTGACCTACTTATTTTAGTCTGAAAACAGGTGACCACTTCCATATATGGAGATACGCTGACCTATATTTTTTTTTCGTAGAAAATCACGTGACCACTTCCATATATGGAGAGACGCTGGCCTACATTTTTCTCGCGGAAAATCACGTGACCACTTCCATATATGGTAAAACGCTGACCCACATATTTTTCCTAGAAAATCACGTGACCACTTCCATATAAGGAAAGGCGTTGACCTATATAAATTCCAAGAAATCGTACGTTACTAGTTGATTCATATATTCGGCCATTGATGAAACTTAAAAGAGCCGAAGGTACGTTTACATAGAGGATATTTAAGAGCGAATATATTTGGAAGTAGAGATCGTAGAAAGTCGAAAGAGGGAGCGTTTTAAAGGTAAGGATTTTCTCTAGATGATGGCATGAATGACAAATTCTTAGTTATCCTAGGGGATGAAATATTTTAAGAGAAACTTCGTCGACGACTTAACTTTTGCATTTATCGTCGAAAAAAGAAAAAAAAAAAAAAAAAAAAAAAAAGAAGAAGAAAAGAAAAAAAAATGTAATCCATATCGGCATCGTTGCTCGATCAAGATTCATGACATCAGAATAATGTTACCACAGACGCGAATATTCTTATCGAGTATTCTATCCCTGAAACTTTAACCCCTTTTATATTTACACCACCGCTACTGCTACTACTACTATTACTATTACTACTACTACTTTTACCACTACCACTATACTTTCCTCATCTTTAAGTATTCCGGTTATATCGCGAAGGTGAAGCTCTCGGCATCGAATTTTCAAATATTCACCATACCTTCGGAATCTGTTTGCTCCCTTCGAAAGACACAACCGTGAGGAGGTTGCCCCCTTATGTTTACA
>NC_060975.1:937500-960000 GCF_910589235.1 Vespa crabro
ATTCTATCTACTATGCTATCGGTATAGAAAATATTTCAAAAAGATCGACAGTTTCTCGTGATTGACCTATAACGACCCGCATATTTTTCTCATTCATAAATAAAATAATACACGTAGGTAGAACAGCTACGTAAAATATTATTTCAAGCGTTTTAAACGAAACAAATGTATTATCTCTTTTTGTTTAATATTTATTACTGGTAGATATATTTATACACACACACACATACACACACACATATATATATATATATATAGAAGCAAACTAAAAATATTATATTGTATGTAGAAAAAAAAATAAAACAGTAAAAAGAATTGTTGCGTTGTCTCTTTTGTAACACATTAAATGGGCACGTTTTGTAGAAAAGTCAACGAACCATAGAATAATAACGATGAGTAGAATACGATACGACCAATTCTCATGGTATTATTTTCGCAATATCGTTGATAGCGTTGCGACGCTCGTAGATCGATATCAAAGTAGAGTAGAACGTTCAATTTCAATCGTTATTCCGCCCTATGGCGCCCGGACGATAATATAATAATCCGATATTAAAGTGCTCAAGGCTCGTTTGTTACGTACAATGGGTGGTAAACTCGATGTACGGTAGAGCCAAACGTTCCTCGTTTCCTTTATCAATTATAATTTCATTAGTAAAGCTGAGGTCACTGAGAGAGGTTTGGAGGGGCGCGGATAGTCATCGACGATCCTTGTTGCACAATCACTGTTGTGATAATTTTTCTTATTCGTGAAGGAGGAAAAAATATGGGAAAAAAACGAAAAGAAAGAAAAAAATAATAAAAAGAAATGAATTTAATTTCGAAAAAAAAAAGAAAGTAAAAAAACGTTCGGAAGAAATTAAATCCCGAATAAATTATCGTTGAAGTTTATTACAATTAAAAATTGAGAATTAATTTCTCAGAGAAAGGACGAATCGAATCGAATAAAAATAATCACGATGAAGAACGATCTATAATGAATTTAATAAATTTATGAAAAATTTTTATTGTTCTCTTTTCTTTTGCACTTTTGTTCTTTTCTTTTTTTCTTTCTTTTTTTATTCTGTTTTTTTTTTTTTTTTTTTTTTTTTTTTTTTTTTTTTTTTGTTACCAACGAGAAATCTTTCATGGAGGGAGAATGGAGCAGAGCGGAACGGTGTCGCACGAACGACGATTAAACTTCAACCGGTCGTGGAGGGTTATCCGCGCCGCGGTCGGAAACGCGACGGAACGCGTAAAGCTTTTTACGAGGGCGCTATTTTATAATGGCTTCGCTTTGTCTGGACCGCGTTATTATTGTAATTTAAGCTGATGGCGTATTGATCGGCCTGTACCTCGTTCTCTCTCTCTCTCTCTCTCTGTCTCTGTCTCTCCCACCTCTTTGCAGGCATGTACGCGCGCACGTAGGAACATTCTCTCTCTCTCTCACTCCCTCATACTCGCAATATTCCAGTTTGCCATATTCCACCAGCAACAGCAGCAGCAGCAGCAGCAGCAGTAGTAGCAACGCCCCGATTGCTGCCTTCTCTGCTCATAGTCAGCACGTTGCAAACTTTTCACGGCGTTTGCTTTCGATTTATGCATCTACTCCCACCTCTCCCCCCCTCCTCCTCCTCCTCCTCCTCCTCCACCAATTTCACCCCCTCCTCCATTCTCCTACTCATTCTCTTTCTCCTCCTCCTCCTATTTCTCTTCAGAATATCTCCGTCCGGTTTTCATCCCTAAACGTCGAATCTGCCGGCGGTTTATCGAATTAATTCCTCGATACCGACTGGTGATGCTGATGCTGGTGCCGGTGCTGGTGCTGATACTGATGCTGGTACTGAAGCTGGTGCTGGTGCTGGTGCTGGTGTTGGTGCTAGTACTGGTACTGGTGCCGGTGGTGCTGTGGCGATCGGTACGAACTCGAAAGAGGATTTACGACGCTTGGAAAGCGTATCGAAGCTAGTCCGTCCTCCCGATTGTGTTCCATCTCTCTCTCTCTCTCTCTCTCTCTCTTTCCATCGATTTCTCTCTCTATCTCTCAATCTCTCTCTCTCTCTCTCTCTTTTTTTCTCTCGTCTATCCATCCATCCGTTCGTTCATCCATCCGTTCATCTATCTATCTATCTTTTTTCCTCTCCCTCTCAATCGATGTATCGACAGGTTCGATCGGTCCGAAAAGCCAAAATTAACGCAACGTCACGTGATGTTCATTTCCTAAGCATCGATCTCGTATCTACGAACGTTCGATTTAAATTCATCGTTTATGCGGCTGAGGTCAGAGAGATTTGCCGTACAAGTATAGGTATATCTATCTACTCGTTTTAAAAAAGAAAAGAAAAAAACAAAAAAAAAAAAAAAAAAACAAAAAGAAAAACAAGAATTGTATCTCTCGTTAATGCTTTTTTTTTTTTATCCCCCTTGCTTTTTCCCTACTTTTTTCTTTTTTTCTCTTTTTCAAATAAGGGATATAGACGTAGTTACTCGTGAACGAAAAATCGATGTATTTTTTAAAGGATTATTCAATGAACGATCGATATAATTTTTCAAATCGATTTGTATAACTGATAATAATCAAATTAATATTCGATTTTATCTCATAATACATTTTCTTTTTTTTTTTACTTTACAACTTTTACCTACAAACTTTACAAATTTATATACATATATAATTTATATATATATATATTTTTGTCTCTCTCTCTCTCACTCTCTCTCTCTCTCTCTCTCTCTCTCTCTCTCTCTCTCTTTATATATATATATATATATATATATATATATTACATCAAACTCGTATCATGTTCGCAATATAAATTGTTGAACGAGAGTGGAAGAAGTTTAATTAATAGCAGAAGTATCCAAACTCGCGAGAAAAGTACTTTCTAAGGGCTCTCTTATTGTGTAATATTTAAACGCGGCTTGACTATAGTACCAAAGAGAGAGAGAGAGAGAGAGAGAGAGAGAGGAGGAGAGGGAGAGAGGAACAGACAGACAGAGACAGAGACAGAGAGAAGAGAAGCAGACCGTGCGCTTAAACGAGCATCTTCGTATCCTTTGAACCATCGGTCATTGACTACGTAATCCGCGATTTTCCATCATGCAACAAGCCCTTCGTCCCTCCACTTGCTTTTTCTGGCTTTACATCCCATAACGCATAAGGCCATGCGAGAGAACGTTAGCTTCGACGATTCAACGAGTACACGAGGAGAATAAAAAGAGAGAGAGAGAGAGAGAGAGAGAGAGAAGGAGGGAAAGAGAGGTTGGATAGAAAAAAAAAAAAAAAAAAGAGAAAAGCGTAGAAATTTCTCTCTTTCTGTCTCTCTGTCTGTCTGTCCCTCTCTCTCTCTCTACATATATATATATATATATATATATATATATATATATATATATATCCTTACAGTCTCGCACAGAACGATGGCCAATTAAACCTTTCGAAGCAACGAGCCCAATTAAGACTCTATTAAATATACACCCGCTGTATGTGTGCGTTAGACAGAGAAAGAGAGAGAGAGAGAGAGAGAGAGAGAGAGAGAGAGAGAGAGAGAGAGAGAGAGAGAGAGAGAGAGAGAGAGAGAGAGAGAGAGAGAGAGAGAGAGAGAGAGATAGAGAAAGTATATCGTCGTCAAAGCGGATTTCAAACGTCACCGGGCCCTTATCACGTACTTAACCCATGAACAAGCGAACCTCGAACGTAATGAAGTTCGCCGCTAATTAGCCGTACAATGTTTATTTCTCTCTCTCTCTCTCTCTCTATCTTTCTTTTTTCTCTCTTTATCTCTCTCAATGAAAGAACTGCATAATGTACGAACACGACACGATTCTTTTCTTGATCCCGTGAGGCCCTTTTTCAGCCGTTGAAGCTCGATTTACAACACGTTATCTCTCTCTCTCTCTCTCTCTCTCTCTCTCTCTCTCTCTTTCTCTCTATGGAGCTTTTCACATCTTTTTTTTTATTGTCTAAAAAACGATCTGTTCAATTATCCTATGTCGAGAGATAAAAATCAATGACGACGATCACTTTTAACGCAGACAAATTTTTCGATATACTAACTAACAAAAGGTTCGACCGAGCGAGCGAGAGAGAAAAAGAGAGTGAGAGAGAGAGAGAGAGAGAGAGAGAGAGAGAGAGAGAGAGAGACAAAGAGCAGTAGTAAGTTCGAACAAGAGAAGTGACGTCATTAATTGAGCATTATTGTCGACCACATTATATGTCGTTTTGCTTCGGTACATTCTCCATTTCTCTCTCTCTCTCTCTCTCTCTCTCTGCGTCGCTGATAAAGCGCATATGTAATTTAATGTCTGTCGCTGATTGCTTCAGTATTCAGGTCACATCGACGTTAGCCCAGAGCGCAAATTGCACGGGCAAAGGCAACGTTTGCGCATGTGCCCACGCAAAACGGCACTGATATAATTCGCTATAATCGTGAAGCATTGATTTATACCGAAGTACTATTTCTCTCTCTCTCTCTCTCTCTCTCTCTCTCTCTCTCTATCCTTCTATCTCTCTATCTGTACCAATTTATATATACATGTTCATATATATATATATATATATTTATATATATATACACACATGTATATATTTCATCGTATAACCCCTTTTTCGAAAATTTGCTCCAGTCACCGACAGCGGCTTGCCCAGGGCTCGTCGTTACTTCTATCGATGCCTTTGCTTTTCAGCAATATAAAAATTTCATGATAACTCGCGTTAACGACCGCGATCGAAACTCGATAATTACTTGAAACATGCGACCTCGTTGGGAAAGTCCTTTTTCATTCTTCTTTTTTCTTTTTTTCATTCTTTTTTTTCTAAAATAAAAATATACTACATATCGGCAATGATTGTTAAAAGGAAAACAAGAGAGCCGCGGATACAATTGAATGGCTAATTCAAACGTCTATTAATTCAATTTTTATTACTGTGTTTAAAACAAAACAAAGGAAAATAAAAAAAAAAAAAAAATTGAAGAGCAGAAAAAGAACATGATTTTTTATTTGATTCAATCCAATAAGACAATTCATGCATAACAAAATAATCATTGAATATATGTATATATAAGAATAATTTATTGGAGGAACGTGAATGAAATAAGACTTTAAAAATTTATATATATATATATATATATATATATACATACACACGCATACATGAGTGGTGCATGCATATCAAAAGTTATATGGCACACAAAACGACATGATTCGAGATGATGTGAAAATGATAAAGAAGGGTCGGACTAACGAAGGGGAAGATTTAGTGTGGTTGAAGAATGGTAAGAGAGAAAGGGGAAATGGAGAGAGAGAGAGAGAGAGAGAGAGAAAGGGAGGGGAAGAAGGACGTGTCGCTGCGAGGGATAATTTTAATCCTGCACTTTTGGATGGGATTAATCCGTCTCGTCGTCGTACAGCTCGATTAAATTATCGTCTCTTTCTCTTCCCTCTTACTAATATCCCTTATCCCCTTCCACCAAAAGGATCATTCTCCATTTTTTTTTTTGCCTTACACATTCTAGTTTCTTTTTTCTTTTTCTTTCTTCAAATACCCATAGAAAATAACTTTCTATCTCTCTCTTTTCCGAGCAAATTTTTCGTCGTTGAAATTGTCATTCGAGAGAGGACGAGAACAACGACAACGACGACGACGACAATTAACGTTACCGTTACGATATTATTTATCGTGCTTGGTCGAATCCAAACGCGAGTATAGGTAGCTACATAGCTTTAGGGCAGCTCGTAACGCAGCTATTAAAGATAAACGACTGCTAGGAAGATTTAATCGTCCGGTACGAATAAATCCGAAAGCACCTCTCGCAATGTACGATCTCTACTACGAATGAGGCTACTCTATCGTTGTATGTTAGTCTTATCCTTGTTTATCGATCTCTCTCTCTCTCTCTCTCTCTCTCTCTTGCTCTATTTTTCTCTTTTTCTCTATCAAACGAGCCTCCTTTTACGATTACTTCACGTTTGTTAATTGTGATATTAAAAGAATATAGGAAGATTGAAAGAGAAAATTGATATGAAATAACAGGATCCTATGATGTTTTTATCGAATGGTTTTATCTACTGGATATATCATAGTTGGTAGAAGATATTAAAAAAAAAAAAGAAAAAGGAAAAAAGAGAGAAAAAAAAAGAGAGAAAAAAAAAGAGAGAAAAAAAAGAAAAGAAAAATAATAAAACGAAATGAAACGAAATAAAATGAAGCATAAAGAAGAAAAAAGGAAATAAAAAAAGAGAAGAAGCAAAAAAAGGAAAAGCATAAAAATAACTTTAATAAAGTTTATCAAAACGAGATATCTATGCAGAGAGTTTATTATTATGAAATTGATTTTTAACGAAACTTCAAGTTTTCATTGTGATATCTCGTACAATCTCGATCAAGTTATATTTACACGAGCAAATCATCATAACGGTTGACCAATATAGAAGGGGTAGGTTTTGCAAACGCTTCGATATTTGTAGCAGAGAGAGAAAGAGAGAGAGAAAAAGAGAGAGAAAGTGAGAGAGAGAGTTTCGAGAATTTACCAAAGGGAATCGTTTTTTCTTAGCTATGAAAAACTAATAAAAGGAATATTCTCTCGAATAATGATCGACGTCTCGAAAATCGCAACAACGTGTGAAAATATTGCAATACGTTTTCTTTTTTACTTTCAAAGCATACGCTGTTTTCTAACGTCTACATTTATATATACATTTTGTATATACGTATGTGTGTATATATATATATATATATATGTACGTATATCTACAAATATTTGGCTCCTTTTCTTAGACGTCAAGATAAGAATGAAAGAGAAGGGAATGAGTTCAAAGAAAAAAGTACTACGTGTTGGTATATATATATATATATATATATACACACACGTATAAGTATACATAAACATAAAATCGTATATGTATATATACAGGTTGGTCCAAGTAAAGCGTTCCAAACTGTATCCATCCGCAAAGTATATATATATATATATATATATATATATATATATATATATATATATATATATGATATACGACATAAAATGTGCAATTGATAATTTTTCTATTTTTCTATTTTTGTTGTTTTTGTTTTTTCTTTTTTTATTTTACTTTTCTCCTCCATTAAAACGATCAATCTCTAGTTCTATCAATTACTATATAAAAAAAATATTTTCAATACAAGTTAATAACTATTTCAGTGAAAATATTTCGTAATACTTTACTCTTGGATCACTCTGTATATATCTATGTATATATACATTTAGATATACATACATATATATATATATATAGAGAGAGATACTCTCCGTGGCCAGAGAGCACCCTTTCACTCCCATCAGAAAAGAGATATACAAGTAGTTTGGGCTCGATAAGATTGCAGGGTAGCGAGCGAAGGGATTGGAGCCGTGATGGCTGCATTGTTTCTTGCCGACGTTGCTCCGCAAACTGGCTCCACGTTGGAGCTCTGCGAATTGCACTTTGCGTTTTCGCCGAGTCTCCAATATGGCGATCTCATTCACCTTCCATCCTTGTCTCTTTCTCTCTTTTTCCCCTTCTATTTTTCTCTTTTTCCTCTCGACCGACCTCTCGCTTCTTGCTTGACCAGCAAAAAACTACGGCTGAGTCGATAAACGCGAGCCAAAAAGAGGGAGAGAGAGAAAGAGAGAAAGAAAGATTTCCTGCTTTTCTCTCTCTCTCTCTCTCCCTTTCTTTCTGTAATATCTCTCGCAAAAATTTCCAATGTAACTGCTACTACTTCGAGAACCAGTCAAAACAGATTTACACCGAAATTTTTGCAAAACACGTTTCGTCCATCTTAAACGACGATAAGTTTCAATATAAACTGGGACAAAGAAACAGAGAGAGAGAGAGAGAGAGAGAGAGAGAGAGAGAGAGATAGAGAGTAATCGAGTCGTTGAACTTTTAGCTGGCAAAAAGTTATCGACGAAGAAACAGACTCTACGTCGTCGTTGGAAACGAAGATGGTCGGTGTGAGAATGTCGAGAGAAATCGTTCGACCGTCGAACTAATTTAACGCTCGGTTAAAGCGAAATCCGACTGTCCTGACTGCTGATCGTATTCGACTAAAGTCGCGAGCTACGAAGGCGAAAGACCGTGGCCTTCGAGGGAATTTCTCTCTCTCTCTCTCTCTCTCTCTCTCTCTCTTTTTCTCTTTACTCCAATCTCTTCTTCCTACGAAGAACTCGAGTCTTAGAACAGTTACTTGGTGCTTTTCTAGCATCGACTTATCCAAGCGAGATCGCGATTGATTTTTCCTGTTTTTCTTCTTCTTCCTATTTCATTTTCTCTTTTCTCCATTCTACCATCGCGTAGAACGTTTTCCTCCTCGTTAGAAAGATTTTTCGATTCAGGCGATCGTATTTTAGATAATTTAATCAGAAACGAATGCAAATGATGTCGAAGGAAAATGAAAAGAAAAATTACGATCGTTATTTTCTTGGGAGTCTTGGCTATTTAAAATCTCCCGTCCGCCTCTCTCTCTCTCTCTCTCTCTCTCTCTCTTTATCTATCTTTGTGTGTGTGTCTATGTATGTAAGTTTATGTGAGTTTGTGGGTCTTTCAAAGACTATAGGATTTCGTTTAGGAAAAACGTTTTACGGATAAATCGATGGGTAAACACGTTCTCGGATTTCCCACTAGGAAAGCGTGTTCCACACTCTCGAGTTTAAATGTAAGTAAGTTTGTATCTACGCGGTGTTAGTTCCGTTTAGATAGGAAAGTAGGATAGTCGGGGAGGGGGGGATGGAGGGAGGGATCTCTAAACATTGAAACAGAAGAAGGACGATTAAGGGGACGGACACGTGCGACGATAGATACTGTGCGAGAAAAAAAAGAGGAGAACGAGAATGAGAAGGAGGAGGAGGAGGAGGAGGAGGTGCAGGAGAATTGAGGGAGGACCAGAGGAGTCAGAGGGTAGTAATAGGAGTAATAGTAGTAGTGAATAGTAGTAGTAGAAGTAGGAGGAGTGAGTACTATACTATGGTCCATTAGTGCTATACGTGGCTTAAGGAATTCGAGTTTTAAACGGTTTGCAGTTCGTACAGGCAAGCTCTTTAATGGACATCAGGCCTAAAAGGCAGTGCTTCCCTAAAATGGCGCCGTAGTAAAGTGTTATAACTCTGACGCGTTCGTTGAAAGAGAAAGAAGGAGAGAGAGAGAGAGAGAGAGAGAGATGGGAGGGAGGAGGAGGAGGGGAGGGAGAGGAGAGTCGAAGAGAAAAGTTGCAAAAAATGCAGGAGCGGATAATGGCGAAGAAGGAAACAGAAGAAGACAGTGGATGTATCCGGTTGATGCCACTAAAATGACTCCTTTACGTCATGTAAAAAAAAAAAAACCATTTTTTTTTGTTTCCAACAACGTTATCAATATCTAATGACGTTTAATCGTAAAACCCTGAAAAACGATTAATCCTCGAAACAACATTCACAATTTCAAAGACTTCTTTCCATCTAGATAGATCTGTCATTAGGATATATAATTATTTAAGATCTTAATTATGTAATTATTTTTATAGAATTTTTTTATGACCCTGAATATATCTGACACTTTATACGTCGTCTATAATCTAACTTCCTGTTGTATCAATGAAAAACTTCCTTTTCTTTTTTTTTTTTTTTTTTAATACGTAAGAATGGGGTTGCAAGAGAGGTTTAGAAAAAAATGGTCTCAAAAATTTTTTAAGAATTAAAAACGTACGTAATAATCATTATTATATGATTATTACATACTTTCGGTAATCACCGGGTATATTATTATTTGTATAGTAGGAAGATGAAATAAATGAATTTACGATAAAGTTGCGTGAACGTTAATGAGGTGATAAAATCAAAACGAGTGATTAATACGTCGACAGAGTTCATTTTTAAAGAGAGTCCCATGTACACTTTCTCTCTCTCTCTCTCTCTCTACGCTCGTATTTTACAACAACAACAACGTCATTGCTCTTTTATTTCGAATAATTATGGTTCGAACGTGTTGTAACGTTAGGTAGGATGGCATGATTAATTGACGCAGGAGCTCTTTGGTTCTGTTTATAGGAGGCTTGGATGATATGCACGAACATAGTACAATATGTTCATCTGGCGCGTTTGGTATTTCATCTTTGTTGCGTTTCAGAGTAATAGCACGAAGAGCAGTACACACATATATACGAATACACACACACACACATATATATATATATACACAAACACACATACATATATACACACCATTCCAACATGGCAACATCTTGGCTTGCACTTTCATCATTAGCCATCTATTGTTCCAAACACACTCATCCACGTTCGACCCATTTCATGCCTTATCAATCAGCATCTATGCTATGGTACATAGAATCGAAGTGCCTCAACGACGGAGCCTTGAAGTCTCTGCATCGTTCTCGTACTTTTCGCGATAAGATCATCAAACGCAGCTTGATTAGGAAGATTCTCAACAATTCCTGAGACAATTATTACGATATATCTAATGGCACTTTACACGCGCCATACCATTCGAATCTGTACGAAATATTCATTTTTCCTTTTCAAATCAAATATAGAATGAGATTAAATAAAGCGAAATTTTTTATCTCGTTTTTTTTTTTTTTTTTTTTTTTATTCCTTTCTTCCTCTCGTTCTTTTTTTTTTCCATAATAAAATAAAACGACAACGCGCACAAACGAAATCCTTTTTCCGCACAACCTTTTTTTTTCCTTCTCGTCCTCTTCTTTTTTTCCCAATTTTTTTCCATATTTTTTTTTTTTTTTGCACGCTTCGGAAGGTGCCAAGGTGGTGTCAATATGATAATAATTATAGGCATTCGTTTGTAAATAAATATTACACCGAATATCGTTTCCAAAGTTCCAAATAAAATATATCGTATAATCGGTTGTAGTAGAATATTGCACGTGGAATTTTCAATAAACAAGCGAATTCCAATTGCGAATACAAAAAAGAGAGAGAGAGAGAGAGAGAGAGAGAGCGCACAAGACCGGATGGTACGCGACGTAGCGAAGCTTCCGTTTGGTTTCTAGGTAAGCCGGGAGAAGCATATTTTCGAGGATACGCGTATCACGTATATTGTTTACGAGTCGTAGATAGTATTTCGTCGAGGCTGTTCTACGGGGCGGGGGACGGGGGCGAGGGCAAGGGCGAGGGCGAGGGTGGGAGGAAGGGAGGACGAGTCGACGAAGCAGAACGCGGACGTTTCGGCCATTAGCATTTCGGACCGCTCATGATTTATTCATGAAGAAGGCAAGTTGCGTGGATTGCGAGAGGGATGAGGGTATAGCGTTCACGCGAAAGAGTGAGAGAGAGAGAGAGAAAGATATATATATATATATATATATAAAGGGTGCCAGGAAAGGTGAAGGGTGGGAGAACTTGTAACAATGCATTATGATTTACCATGGTTAAAGGTATAGTATGCGTGAGAAATTGTTATATATACGTGAACGCTTAAATAGACGTACGTATGTATGTATGTATGTATGTATGTATGTATACGTCGAAACGAGAATGGATATTCTCGAGAAATATTTCGTATAACTAATTTAATATTAAATTAGTTTAATTAGCCAAGTTCAATTCACTCGTGGACGATTAATGAAATAAAAAGGGGAATAAATAGATTAGCAGTTAAACAATCGTTAACGAAGATAAAAATTTTAATCCGTGATTTTTTTTATACTTTTCATTAGGAAATATTAATCTTTTTGAAGGAATTAAAATTTTCTTAAATTCTCATCGGAGAAATTTCGAAAGTATAAACGTGTATACAAGGATACATACGTGCGTACATACATACGTACATATATACATATATATAATAGACACATACACACATGTATGTGTGTAAGTAAGAGGAAAGCTAGAGAGTTAATCATCATTAAGCCGTGAACAGAATTTCCCTTCATACTGAAGTCAAATAGAGGAAGTCAGGAGCCAATTTTGAGTTATATAAAATTTTCAAGACGTCAGCGAAGTCCCAGACGAATAATATACCTTGTCGATCAAAGTTCGTCGGATATTTATATACGATCTAGAGGAAGGTATTATCCGTACGATCGATTTATTTTTTCTTTATTATAATTAATTTTAAAAGTAAAAAAAAAAAAAAAAAGAAAATAAAAAAAGTACTTCAATAATTCGATCCCATGTCGCTATGTGATCGCACGCGTGTAAAAAAAGCGAGATTAAAATGAAAAACAATAAACAAAACAATAAACAAAACAATAAAAAAAGAAAAAAAATATACATATATATACGTGTGTATATATATATATATATATATATATACGTACATATACACGACACTTACATATACGTGTAAGACTTATAGGACAGGTGAGAAACGTCGTGTCAATTCAGAAGAAGGGTCCCTTTTTGTCGCATAACGAGAGGCAACATTTTGCTGAGATCGCACATTTAGTCTGCGGGCATTAAATATGCAGGTCCTCGAAAGTCCCTTTAAGCGAAAAAGCAGGGTTGACGGCGTAACCGTACGTGCCTGTTTAAGGACTGCCTTCGAAGGTGGTTACGACGGATGGGAGAAAAGGGAAGACTGGTTATACATACTACGACAGGTGAATATGGGATTCCATGAAACTTACCGGTGACCACCAGTCGTGCATACGACGAACTTTCGACGGTGTCGCCGGTCACGTGATGGACGGTACGACATCGGTAACTTGCATGAGCATCGGTGGAAGTCACAGAGAAGACCAGAAGTTCGCCAGTTGGTAACATATGGTATTTGCCACCTGAAAGCAAAAAAATTAAACCAATTTGATTACAACAGAATCCAGAAATAGCTTCGATTTTATACCCATTTTTGTTATTATCATCGTTATTATTATTATTATTATTATTATTATTATTATTATTATCATTACAATTATTTTTTCTTTCTGAATAATAACGCAATGACAAATTCTCATTCGTTCATTCTTTCTTTCTTTCATTCTTTCTCTTTTTTATTCTTTTTTATGTCTCTCTTCTCTTTCCTCTTCTTTTCTCTTATTCTTTCACATTCTCTTTTATCTTTTTCTTATAGCTACCTGTTCTTTTTTTCTTTTTTATTTTTCATCGAGATCGATGGCTCTCTCTCTCTCTCTCTCTCTCTCTCTCTCTCTCTCTTTCTCTCTTTCTTTCTCTCGGCATCTCCATTTCACACGGTACCTCTCTCTTTCATCGTATGTCCTCTGTATTTCATCAATATGCAAATTTTATTTTAACGAAAAATCCACTCCACTCGCTTGCCGACGTTTGCGACTCGGCAAAATGCAGCTTGACCGTGAGATTCTTTCAAATGGGATCGATGATTTTTTTTACAAATAAAAAAAAAAAAAAAAAAAGAAGAAAAAAAAAGAAATAATGCCATCCTCCGTATACTACGATATTTATCTCGAGATTAATGGACAAAAAAAAGAAAAAAAAAGAAAAAAGAGGAAGAAAGAAATGAAGAATATTGCCGACCCAATCCAGAGACCGCGATTAATCTCGTGTACGCGTACAGCTTATATATTTTATTTTTATTACTTGTATTCCAATAATTTCGTCAATTTTCAAACGATATTTTTTCTATTTATTTTTAAAATGTCTATGAAGGAAAATGAAGCCGTTAAGCTTGGCTTCGAGTGATTAGCTTCAGCAGTCTTTGTGTGTTGTTAAGCCTCAGAGAAAAAGAGAAAAAAAAATGCACAGAGTCGGTCGATAAAATCCTGAAAAGTGCTGTGTAAATTTCAACTACGAGTTTTCTCCCACTCCTGTCTCTCTCTCTCTCTCTCTCTCTCTCTCTCTCTCTCATCGACGTCGTGTATCTTTTCCTCTCCTATTTTATGTCTACTGGCATTGTATCTTTTCACGGTAATATTGAAAATAGTAACGTAAAAGAGACGAACGTGTAATTAAGCGGATTGCGTGTAAGCGGAGTGCGAGAGAGTTCGCTTTTACTTGCTCGCGAGATTTAACGCTTTCTATGTATTGTCTTCTATGTAAATGTGTTCAATGAACACACACACACACACACACACACACACACATATATATATATATATATATATATATATATATATTGGAAAGTAATATTATACCGACGTGAGACTAATTAAGTGAACGACGTAATGACGGAGTTATCAGGAAGAACGACGAAAGGATATTCATTAATTAGAATGGGTATTATCGTAAGTATAAGTAAATTATATTTCATGTAAACTGCTTGATAATACTATCGTTTAAAAGAACACACAGATTATATGATTATATTAAAAATGGTAATAATTTGAGGAATAATTTTTACGCGATATTTCGTACACACATAAAAAAAAAAAAAAAAAAAAAAAAAAAAAGAAAAATAAAAAAGTCTACTTGATACGTAACGCGGGAAATTCGAATAAACAATAAACGTGGCAGAGTCAACAAGTAGGAGATAAGTACTTATGTACGTGTACGTGTATCTATATTTGAAAGCTGCAATGGGGGAAAAAAAAAGGAAAAAAAAAAAAAAAAAACAAACAAACAAAAAGCAAAAAGAGAGAAAAAGAAAGGAAAAGAAAAGAGGAAAAACAAGAAGGAAAAAAAAAGGAAAGAAAAAAGTAATGAATATGAGAGAATAAACGTGAAAAAAAGGCTTCGAATGGCGCGTAACGAGTTCACAATAGTTCGAGTCGATATCTATCGAAGTACGAGGGTGGAAAGAGAGAGAGAGAGAGAGAAAGAGAGGGAGGAGGAGATCGATGTGTTACCACGAAATGCGACGGACGATGAAAATTGTTGGGGCAGAGCGCGAACTCGATACTGCTTCGAGATAAACGCTACCTTCGATTATATTTCCTGCTATTTTTCGAAGCGACGAATACGTGCGTCCGTAACAATGCTTGCCTCTATTTCTTTCTCTCCTACACATTCTCTCTCTCTCTTTTTCTCTCTCTCTTTCTCTCTTTTTTCGAGAAGCATATCGAATCGACGCCGATTACACAATTCCGACTATCATCGATATCGAACAACACGGGCCGCGAATTCTTCGATACTTTCGAATCGAGTACTCGCATAATATCGCGACAACTACTCGATTTAAATTCCAATCGATTTTAAGAGGACATGCAAATTAGGAATTGATATTATATTTTATAAATATCCATTTATATTGTAATTTGATAAAAATGCATTATAATGAATGAATGAATGAATGAATGAATGAATGAAGGAAGGAAGGAAGGAATGAATGAATTAATGAATCAATCAATCAATCAATCAATCAATCAATCAATGAACGAATAGATTTACGTTTATGTGTATATATATATATATATATATATATATATATATATATATATATATATATATATATATATATTGTATGAAATCGAAAAAGTAAATAAAAAAAAAAAAAAGAAAGAGAAGAAGAAGAATAAGAATAAGGGAAAAAAGAATAGAGGTTGGATTACTCGAGAAAGAAAAATTCCCCCTTTAATTATTCGCCCTTTTATTTTTGTCCCTTTCTCCTCCTTCCCTTAGGGATTTAAAATCTTGATATAGACGAAACGCAGAGAAAATTTTCCAGAGGTTCGTCGTGTGAATGTATAAGTGTGCGGGTTGCGTGCGACAAGAATTACTTCGTGAAAATATTTTTATTCTTCCCGCCCGGAGCTATGGCAGCAGTACTACCACCAGCAACAGCACCAATAGCAAGTCAGAAGTAGTAGAAATAACGTCAGACTCGACGTTAGCTCGCGAGAATGACTGCATTTTGCGAGGATATATGCATCCAAGTGCATCCTCCTTCTTCTTCCTACTCCTCTTCCTCCTCTTTCACCTCTTTCATCTTCTGCTTGGTAAGAGGAGCGTCGATATCTCGACACGTGCGCACATTTCAACCCCTCACGCTTTATTTCCAAGGAAATTGCGTGGAATTTCAGGAACGTCGAAATGCACCATGAGTACAAGTTAGCGTTCTCGTGCGTATATGTGTCTGTCTGTGCGTTTGCGTGTGCGTATATGCCAGCGCGCGTATATCTTTGCGTGTGAAGAATACATGTGAGAATTTCTCTCTATCTCTCTATTTCTCTGTCTTTCTATCTCTCTCTCTCTCTCTCTCTCTCTTTCTCTCTGCCTCTCTACTTATCTGTCTTCTCGTTTTAACCTTATGACCTCGAAGTCGAAAATTGTACCTTATCGATCTCCACTCAACTCGACAAAAATATCTTGTAACTCTTTCATAAAACTTGTCTATCTTAATTACACTTTAGTACTTTCAACTTATACATTAATGGAATTATGATAAAAATAATTGCTAAACGAATTATATATCTGGAGAGAAAGAGAGATACAGAGAAATAAACTTATATAGATATAATGAATTTCGATCACTTCAATATATTATTATTTATTAACATTAAATGATATTACGTATGTTGTAAGTAGTAGTTGAAGAAAATTAAAAAAAAAAAAAAAAAAAAAAAAAAGAAAGAAAGAAAGAAAAAAGAGAGAAGGAAAAATATCTCAATCCAGTTAAAATATCCTCTCAATTATTTATCAATACTTCAATAATATTTTTTTGTTTTGTCAGATAATAAATAAAAGCGTAATACGTATCATAGGAGAAAGAAAAAAAAAAAAACGAAAAGAGCAAGTGAATTGCGACGATATCATCCCTTAGAGCGTTGCTTCAGGGGGTTAAACGAAATCGAGGACGTGATCCTTTTCCATCCATCGTCAGTGAATTCGTATAAAGCTAAAGCTCGAGCTATCGAGTCGTATGCGCCAGACCATCGAGAGTCTCCCTTTTTACTTCTTTCCTTCCTTCTTTCTTTCTTTCTTTATTTCCTTCATTCTACTTATTTCCACGAGTTTCACCATTTTGATATTTTCTATAAAGAGAATGGCCGAGTGAGAAGAGGAAGAAGAAGGAAAAGAAGAAGGAAGCTTTGCACTTGCATAAAATAGAAGAAGCTTTACATTCTTTCTTATACGACTAAGTAAAAGGAGAAATATGCTGTGCATTTTCTCTTTTTTATATTTTTTATTTTTCACACACACACACACACACACACACGTATATATATATATATATATTTAAGAAATAGATATAATAGAAATAGAACATTTATTTTTTCGTACATATATGTATATAAGTACGTACGTGAATATATGCGTGTGTGTTTACTAATATAAAATATAATAATGAATGAGAATAAAATAAAAAGATGAATGAGAGATGATAAATAATACAGACAAGGATGCACTAAGTATAAATTTAGGAGTAATATACAATAAGAGAAATTTTACACGTCGGGTTATAATGTTATGAATGTGCGTACGAAAAAATGTAGTAAAGTAAATGCGGGGAAAAAAGAGAAATTAAGATTAGTACGAAAGAAAGAAAAGTGATGTTAATAAAGAGAGATAATATGGTATAAAGATAATGTAGGTAAACAAAAAGGAGAAAAAAAATTGATAGATAATTAAATAAATAAATATATTGAAAGTGATGTATCAAAATATGTATGTATTATGATTGAATGATAAAAAATTAAATAAGTTCTTTATAACTTTTATATTTTTCAAGTAAGTTACTACAAAATTTAGAGAGCCATCCAAGGTATAAATATTTTTTCGAAGAAGAATTTCATGAATGTCAGGAAGTTAATGTTGCAAGAAGGATCGATAGTTCTCAATAGTAAAATATAGATAAACTGAAAGACAAAGAGAGAGATAGAGAGAGAGAGAGAGAGAGAGAGAGAGAGAGAGAGAGAGAGAGAGAAAAATAGAAATCATTGCTATGAAATAAAGATCTTTCTTTTTCTTTTTATCTCTTTACTTATTTAAAATAACTTATTCGTAAGAGCGACAGAGCGTGAATGGCCGATTACTTCGTTTGAGAACAGTCTCCTTCTATAATATTTGCTTGGAAAGTCAAATAAAATGTAATACTCTACATCGAGTAATTAAAAATAGAAGAAAAAGAAAAAAGAAAAAAAAAAAATTAGGAAAAGATAAAAAAGAAAAAAAATGCATACATAAGAACATATAGAACGCAAGTTGATAGCAAGCTAAGGAAAAAAATCAAATATCCAACTATCGTTTATATATACATATATATAAATTGTATATATATGTATATGATGTTAATCTCGGGTATGAGAATGAATGTTGAACGCATATGAATAATGAAAAAGCAAAGGAAAAAAAAAAAAAAACAAGCAAAAAAAGCAAAAAGGTAGAAGAAAAAAAGAAAAAGAAATTAACAATCACTCAAAACCGTAATATCTCATATTAATCGACGAATTAAAAAATCCTATCAGTTTTTCGAATCGAATGAAAGTCCTGTATCGATTTTCATATAAAAAGAACGTCACGAATTTCAAATCAATTGAATTATTTCCCATTTATCTGAGTAATAAATATAAGTGAAAAACAAAAAAGAATAAGAAATTAAATGGCGTATGAGAATTTTTGTATAATCGATATGAAAAAAAAAAAGAAAAAGGGAAAAAAAAAAGAATATCGAAAGAAAAAAATTCTACAAAATTTCGATCGATCCTACGTCAAATTTCATTACGACAATGACAAAAGTAAATGTTTATTATAGTCAATGATGATCATAAGATATATATATATATATATATCTCGGAAGGAAAAAAAAAGAGAAAAAAAAAGAAGAAAGAAAAAGTAAAAAGAAAATATCAGAGCGCGCGATTCATGTGGATTAAGCTATGATACCCGTGAGGATTTTCTTCTTCCCTTCGAGCGTGAAACTTCGTTTTATCCACGATATTCATGCACGACTGCCATTTCGCGCTAATAAGAGTAATGGACCGCGGTTGGGATTCTGGCGCGTAGCAGCGTACAAAACGCGCGTCAGGGTCTCTCTCTCTCTCTCTCTCTCTCTCTCTCTCTCTCTCTCTCTCTCTCTGTCTGTCTGTCTCTCTGTTTCATCCAAGCTTTTCCACAGTCAGAGAGAATGACAGACACGTCTATTTCGCTGATGGGGTCCAGGATTTAAACAACATTCGGCTCGTGCGAATATTTTTCGCGCTAGGCCGAATAATATGCTCGAATAAGCCGAAATACACAGGCCCCCCATTTGAAATGCGCGCAAAAGTATGCATGTATTCTGCGTTTGTGAGGGGAAAAAAAAAGAGAGAGAGAGAGAGAGAACAAGCCACCATGAAGGCCTCTTCGAAACAAACTATGGAAAATGGGAATTGGATGGGTTGCGATTTGTAAACGACATATATATATATATATATATGTGTGTGTGTATGTATGTGTGTATATATATATATGTTACATACATACTATTAAAAATATTACTAGTATATGAGTATTGAAGTTGAGTACGAAGCTTATACAGTTTTCATAGAGGAGAGAGCTTATGTTCGTCGATCCTATTGCAATACTTTGAAGAAGAGAAGAGAAAAGGAAGGAAACATTGCGCATGTAATTTTCGATTCAATCAAAAAGTTGATTAGTATATCGGATTTCGAAAAATGCGAGAAATCGTAATAGCATTATACTCGATATCATAGAATATTATGTATATACATATATGCATAACAACATTTAGTAAACGTAACGATCGTTCGTTCGACATCGGCCACGTTTCAGCAATCAAATAAATTTTATAACGGAGAAATAGCCGTATGCAATATGTATTTTATTTATATAATGCAACGTGCGCTTATACGTCAGAGGTAGATAGAGAGAGAGAGAGAGAGAGAGAGATGAATAGTCCTTTAAATCAATACGCTTGATATTATTGCTCCTCCGTTAGCAAGTTATTATTATTATTATTATTATAATTATTATTATTATTATTATTATTATTATTATTATTATTATTATTATTATTATTAATATTATTATTATTGTTACAATAAATATTGTATGCGAGTACATATGAATACATTTGATAGTATTTAAACTCTTTGGTACTCCACGAGAAACGACGATACTCGTCGATGAAAAAACTTTTGATCTCGAAAAAAGCCGATATGGGGGAAAAGAGAGTAGAAGTAGTGGTGTTACGACGGAAGTATTACGTTCATTTTTCCCTTTTTTTTTTCTCTATTCTCCTTTTTTCTCTTTTCTTTTTCTTTCTTCTTTTTTTTGTTTTTTTTTTTTTTTTTTCTTTTTGTTTGTTTCACAGAAAAGTCTTTCCGTACAATCGAGAGATACGATATATATATATATCCAGAATGGAAACGATTCGTGCAATTAATTTCCACGCTCTCGAACAACCGTCTTGCACTCGAACGAAAATGTTTCCAACATTTCATCCATCACATGGAGGATCCATGCCGGCTGATCGACTACGATGGATTCGTTCGGTAAAAATTAAATGCTCGTCGCGTCGTCTTTCGACGATTTATCGGATTGGAAAAAAGAAGAAGAAGAAGAAGAAGAAGAAGAAGAGAAATAGAAGAAATAAACGGAGAGAAGGAAAGAGAAAAAGAAAATCTATCTTCGTGCGGTTGGAAATATTAAAATGACGATTCCTTTGGGCTTTTCTCTCTCTCTCTCTCTCTCTCTCCCTCTCTCACACTTTCTCTGACTCTTTTTATTTCTAAGGAAAACTCGAAAGTCCGTGTACGACTTTGAGTGTGTACGGGATATCAGAACAGATGATTTACGTATAGGACTATGCTATTACTGAAATATATATTTGAGGCTCAATTTATTTGAACCGGGAATAAGTCCAGAAGCAACAACCCTCGGCAGTGTCGTTTTCAACGAATGCCGTCGCGCGAAACACAGAGATTCTCGGTTTTAAGGAAAAGTTAGTTTTCGATCCCACGTGCATCGTTTCCGTGTAAAATCGAGAAAGGTGCCCGTAATAAATCATCCCTCTTGGATACGAAACGTATCACCTCATACGCTCCCTCCCCACTCACCCCCCGCTCGTCCCACTCTCTTCCTTATCGATTCCCTTTTTCTTCTTCTCGTTCGTCCGGGCTTATCGGATTTTACTTTTCAAATTTTCAAGAGAGACCTACGCGTACACAGACTAACGCGCTCATATATCTACGTAATATGTACGACACATAAAATTTACATCACGTTATTACATCGTAATCGAGAATTGGAACGTTTTAAAATATATCAATGAGATATCAAAGCTGACGTTACGTTAATCAAAAAACTTGTTAAAAAATTCTTCAACTATTATCAATATTTATTCGAATTTGACAAATAAATGATTTTCCTCCTTATTCTCTCTTCTTATTACAATAATCTTTTTCTCTTTTTCCTTTCTCTTCCTTTTCTCCTTTCGTTTTTTCTCGCGTTAATGGTCATTATTAAAAATGTTTGATCAAGAGAAGGAGAGAGAAGGAAAGAAAGAAAGAAAGAAAGAAAGAAAAAAAGAAAAAGAAAAAATAAACGATTACTATACCTTTCCTTTATTTTTTTTGTCTATATCTATTTCAACGTAATTCGATATAGAAAGGACATTGTAAACTTTTTCTTCTCTTTTCTTCTTTTTCATCGATATTTATTGTACATACAGAGGGATCGAATTAATACGACGAAAAATGATATTTATCGTAGTAAAAGTCACTTGAACGGTCAACTATGGTTTCGTAAGAAATAAACGTCAAGTCTCTTTCAAGTGTTCAACTTGGATTCGAACTTATTGTCTTCCTTTCTCTCTTTCTTTTTTTCTTTTCAAAGGCCTATCTATACAGTGTCCACAAGTTAGAGTTTGTCTAACCAAGAGTTCCTGAACTTCGACGTTGCTTTGAGTGAAAACAGCCCGGAGCTGTTATCGCTGCAGTATCGTTCTACTATCATCGCCCACCCCCCTCCCCTTAGCTTATATTCCTCATGTATATATGGTCCCGGTGTCACGTACTGCTTTCCTTTCGGCTTACACTTCGAAAAATCTGGATCAAGCAAATTTTTTCCTCTCTCCTTTCTTTTTCCAATAAACGTGCGTTTTCTTTTTACATACGTATGTATGTATATATATATATATATTTTTTTTTTTTTTTTTTAAGATATGATACGTACTCATTTTTCTCGAACGTAGTTCGAGAAGTTGAAGAGATATTAAATAAGTCTAAGAGAATACAATAGATCGATATAGATTTAATCGTAGAACTTACGAGATTAAAAACTTTTGTGTATATATATATATATATATATATATATACTTGTAATTTTATCTTTTTCGAAGGGAAACTAACACAGACGAACAATCAGGAAAGTCGTAAAACTCGTGTACAAAGAGCGATATAAGCTTTTGGTTGTAGGGACCATTTCTGAAACTATCGGGAGTTTTAGAGTTAAACAAGAGTGACACGTTAGAGTGAGTGTAAGCGAGGATGAGTTAGCTAAAGAGAAAGAGAAAGAGAACAAGAGAGATAGAGAGAGATAGAGAGAAATAGAGAGATAGACCAACGGAGAAGGTTGCCAGGGAAGTGTGTAGTAACCGTTAGACAGAGACAATCTATATATAACAGTGTGCTTCTAGATCGTACAAGTGTGTTGGAATGAGAGGAGAATAGTTTCGAGTCTCTCTCTCTCTTTTTCTCTC
>NC_060975.1:967500-1015000 GCF_910589235.1 Vespa crabro
CGTCGTGTCTGTAACTCTCGGCACCGAACGGTAGGAAATGCATTGAACCATTCGCCAGCATATCACGGATATGCGGTATTGGTAAAACGGGTGAGCCATCGCCCATCAGCCAATCGATCCTAGGCGATGGACTGCCGTGTGCCGAACAGTGGATCATAGCACCGGTGTCGTTCGAAAATTCCACCGATGAACGTGGCTCCGAAACCAAAACTGGACCTTGACTGTCCAGCACCACTCCTCGTCCTGAAACATAAAGTCCTGAATTTGTTAGAACGAACACGTACAAACTTTATATTACATACTTTGTTTAATAATATATCGTTTTCTTTTCTTTTTCTTTTTTCCTTTACAAATCGAAACGCCACAGTATCTTTCTTTCTTTTTTTTTTTTTTTTTTTTTTGTTATTCAGATGCGTATTTATTTGTTTCAATATCTTATGAAAATACTCGACGCAATGAAATTTTTTAAAAGAAAAAGAAATATATATGCTTATATACTTTTTATATATCTGTCCATAATTTCTCTCTCTCTCTCTCTCTCTCTCTTTCTCTCTATCGTTTCGGATTATTGATAGAATTTAAACAGCTTCTTTTCTTTTTTTTTCTTCTTTCTCTCTCTCTCTCTCTCTCTCTCTCTCTCTTTCTAAAGCTACAGTTAACAGAACGATCACGTACAAGTAATAACGTCATATCGATCTTCCTCGATCACCGTTGCTCTGCTAGCTTTTATTGAATTCAATGCCATCGTGGAATACAGAATTTATCCGTGAAAGTAACGTTTCTTCGTGGACACTCGACAGGCCATCGTTCATACAAAAAGCCATTATCGTATGAAGAAAGTAGCGAATGTTAGAAGGAGTGGAGGAATGAAAATAAGACGACAATCTCTCTCTCTCTCTCTCTCTCTCTCTCTCTCTCTCTGTTCCTCTCTAAAAATCCATCTCCTTCCGCACGCATTAGACTTGAGAGTACTTAACTTTCGCGTCCTTTATTTCCGCTCTCTTTACATCTTCAACATTCCACTCGTCTAGCTTTACCTTTAAGACGCGTTACTTGAATCTCGAGAAAAAGAAAAAGAAAAAAAAAAAAAAAAAAAAAAAGAAAAAGGAAGGAAAGGAGATGGAGAGATATAGAGAAACCACAGTTGCTCTTTCTACATAAAGCTCTCGAGATAAGGCGGAAATGATACGATCGCGTCTTTGGGAATCACTTAAGCGTTTAATCGAAGTAAGTTTTCTTTTCTTAAAAAAAAAAAAAAAGAAAAAAAAAAAAAAAGAAGAAGAAAAAGAAGAAAATAAAATGAAAAGAACAAGTAAAGATAAAAAGAAAGAGAAAGAAGAAAGTAGGAAGAAAAAAAAAAATATTGAATCGCTCGATAAATTACTTTAACTAAGTCGAGTGGGATGTAGATAGATAGATAGATAGATAGATAGATAGATAGATAAAGACCGAAAGAAACAGAGATAATAGATAAAGAGATAAGAAGAGATATAAAGAGAGATCGTGAGAGTCGAGCAACAGTATTCACGTCAGAGAATACGAAGAACGAATTGTCATTTCACCGGGACGCACATATACGTACACGTACAAACAAATTTTCCGAATATTCTGGTCACACACACACACACACATGTATATATATATATATATATATAGGTATATACAAGGAGTGAACTAGTTCGTCCATTTCTCCATAACAGTACGATCACAGCATTTTCCACTCTTTCTTTCTTCGCCTCTCTCTCTTTCTCTCTCTCTCTCTCTCTCTCTCTCTCTCTCTCTCTCTCTCTCTCTCACTTCATCTCTCTGATTCTCTCTATCTGCTTGAATCGAGAAAATCTGATAGAGGATCTCCATCGCAGCTGATGCTAGCAATACCGAAGCTTTGTCCCGACTATTCTACCTTCTTGTTTTCTACCGATCGAGGACGACTCGATGGAGGTAAATATCTTCAAGAAATGCATATACCTTTCTCATAAAAATAAGAAGTGAAAGAAGAGAGAGAGAGAGAGAGAGAGAGAGAGAGAGAGAGAGAGAAAGAGAGAGGGTGAGAAAATGTAGGTAAATAAGAACAAAAATCGATTGCATTATACATGAAAAGCAGTTTGATAACAGTCGGGATATATAGAATCGTTAAGTATACGATTGGTCCAATGAGATATATATCTATAGATATAATAATATATATATGTCTGTGTATGATGCGTCTGTACATATGTGTGTGTATGTGTGTGTATGTGTCTGTGCGCAGCGAGAGACGACGGCTTTGTGCGTTTCCATCGAAGCACCTGCGGTCCCGGTTTTACAACTATGTGCGCACCAAACCAACCCTCTCTATCCATCTCGTATTATCACGAATCTCCACCCCTCTACCTTTCCCTCACTCTCTCTCTCTCTCTCTCTCTCTCTCTCTCTCTCTTTCTCTTTCTCTCTCTCTTTCTCTCTCGAGTCTCTCGAATTCCAGCTCTCTGCGACCGATATCAGTTAGCGAGCACTGTACGAGCAAGCGATTTTCACGAGGCTCGTATTAAACGTGCTAGGAGGAAGAAAAATGGTTGGATTAATCACCCCCATGGGGACGGGCGAGAGGAGGAAGGGAGGGATTGAGGAACGAGAGGGATTGCTTCGTACATTCTGCAAACGATATGAACGGATATGCCGGTCGCTTGATTTTCGTTCGACCAACACATTTTTTTTTCTCTTTCTCTCTCTCTCTCTCTTTCATCTGTCTATCTATCTATCTATCTATCTATCTATCTATCTCTATATCTTTCTCTTTTACTTTTCTATAGTTACATACATTCCAGTTAAAGTTACTTGTCATCAGATTGTTCTTTTCGTTTTTTATCTTCACTCTTAAGATAAATTACGCCTGTGTCCGTTCACATATTTACTCGTATCTATATACATGCATACATACATGCATACATATATATATATATATATATATATATATATATATATATATAAACATATAGTAGAATATTTGGAAAAGTCGATCTGTTTACGTCGAACCAACGGAAATTAGAGTTCCATGGTGGACCCAACCAACGTTCATTGTCCCGTAATGCTACGAATTCGATCTCCGTTCGCATGAATACATCTCGCTCGAGGATCGTTCGAGAAGAGCTTATCTCGACAGGACACATAAACGTCGATCGAGAACGGACTCATTCTCTCTCTCTCTCTATCCCTCCCACTCTCTCTTTATCTCTATCTTTCTCGTTTCCTGAGACTACCCAAAACTGAGACCGGTGAAATTTCATATTTCGTCGCCGTGAAGGAGGATTTCAACCGAGGACATTAACGTTTTATCGTTCCGCACATGTTTCTCTCATACCTCACATACACACACACACACTATATATATATATATGTACATAAATACGTATATATATATATATATATATATATATACATACATACACACAACGATAATTTCCTGCGTCATTGGTATGGAACGTGAATCCCTGTACATAGCTATGCCATGGTTTTGGTATTATGCATCGACGCCATTTATGCCACATTTACACGCACGACACACCCATACCTTCATTACTATCTCTTCCTCATCTCCCTTTAACCTCTCTCTCTCTCTCTCTCTCTAACACAGTTGATGCACCCTGGCAGTAGTACGTATCCGGCTGTCGTACATGCAGAGAGAGAGAGAGAGGAAGAGAGGAAGAGGGAGAGATAGAGAGGAAGAGAGAGGACTAAACCAGACCATCCTCACTTTAGTGTACACGCACTACATATACACCTGTATATATGCTTGCGCGCGCCCGTATGTGATGTCTGTTTATGTACGTATGTGTGTATATATTCGTACGCATTACATGTGACTGCATTGACTATGTAAACGATTCTGCTAGTGCTGCCGTTGCTGCTGCTATTGCAGTTAGTTGTTGGCTGGTGCTACTAGTACCGTTGCTGGTGCTGCTGCAACTACACCTATCTCTCTGTCTCTCCCTCTCCCTCTTTCTCTCTCTCTCTCTCTCTCTCTCTCTCTCTCTAGCTTTATCTCTCTAGCTCTCCCAGGCTACTACCCTGTATTTTCGCGCTGTAGCTCGCGTTCCTGATTAATTACAGAGAACCGTTACGGCTGGCACGGCCGTTGCATCGCACCGACATTATCATCCGGCACACGAAACCCACGTCACTGACGAATTAACAGACTAACTTGGAGATCCACGACTGGGCGTACAACGTTCATACACGCGTTATTCCTTTCTTAGTCTTGAGAAACGTCGTGTCGAGTTATCTTTTCTTTATATCTTTCAATTAACACACAATTAGAACGAACGAACGAACGAACGAACGAACGAACGTACGTACATTTCATCTAACGCATATGTTTCATCCTAAAGTTTAATGTAATTTGAATAATTTATAACGAACGAAACGCATACGTATAAGCTATAATAATATATTGTATAAAAATTATTATTATTATATCGTATTTATAAATTCTTTATGAGATTTATATGTTCAAACGAACGGGAGAGATTACGAGACAATCGAAATTAAATCGTTGCGTATGATTAAAGAAAAAAAGAAAAGAAAAAAATCAATATTTTTTTCTCCTTTTCTTTTTTCTCTTTATATACGTGACGTGTATGAATTGTTCATCGAAAAAGGTTCATTTCGAATAGATCGAAAAATTTCACACGTTTTTTCGATTTTTCTAATATTCAAACACCATCGTCCTCCCTTTCCTCATACCACTCTCCGCCCTCGTCCCCATCACTCTCCGTCCCGAAAAAAAAAGAAGAAAAATAATAATATTCGTGAAAATCAAAGAACACATTGTTTAAGTTTTAATAAGAAAAATGATGTAGCTATTCGGCGACCGCGCCCTTTACCTTTCGTTCCAGTTTTGTTTCGCTTTCTATATCCTTCTTTTCTTTTCTTTTTTTTTCTTATATTGTTTTCTCTTTTTATTATTCTTTTTTTTTCGACATACTTGCTCCTCCCTCCCTCCCTCCCTCTCTCTTTTTCTTTCTCCACTCGTAAGCTTTTATCGTCGTATCTTCCTCTCCGTAATTTTAGAAAACAACGGGAAAAGTAGAGCCGTTAATTACGGCGGCACTTTTCTCTGTCTCTCTCTCTCTCTCTCTCTGAGAAACAGAGAGACACAATACAAAACAAAAAATACAAAAAACAAAACAAAAAAACAATATACACGTATGCTGAAGGGAAGAGAAAGGCAAGTCGAAAAATATGTCGTCAAACGTGATTACATATGCCGCTAATTAAGTCACAGGTGGTGTGGACCTGAACAAAGCGTTTCCTCTCCCTCTCCCTTCCCCCCTCTTTTCTCTTCTCTTCTCTCCTCTTGAATCCAACTCTTTTTTTTCCTTCTTCTTTCTTTCTTTCTTTCTTCTTTCTTTTTGCTCTAATATTTTTTTTATTATCTCACTCTTCTTGCGGAACAACGTACGCGAGTGGATAAGCTCTACAAATGCTTTCATCCAAATATATATACATATATATATTTATATAGTTATATACATCAACCTCTTTTGGCTTTATTTCCTTCCCAAGCGAAAAACAAATTTTCACAGATAATCAATGAGTATACCCATTATATATATATATATATATATATATATATATATATATATATATATATATATATATGTATATACTTGCATATATCGATTATCTTTGTCTATCTGCAGACGATTGAAAAATATCGTTAATGTCGATTAAAATTGAAAAACCGTACGATCGAGCTTGAAATTCATTTTTTGTTTGTTTCTCTTTCTTTCTCTCTCTCTCTCTCTCTCTCTTTCTCTCGGTATATATTTCCCTTCTTCGGCTAAAGCGAAGTAACGCGACTGTGTACAGGGATCACGGTTAATTTCTCCTCTGGTAATGGCGCACAATGCCACCGGCAATGAGAGAGGATAAGAGGGGTGAGGAGAGGAAACTCGCGTGGCAAAAGCCAATACGATTGGCCAATGGCTTCGATTCTACATACGAGAATCGCGCACACGCGTAAATACGCACAATCGGACGGCCGGATAAAGCCATGGAGAGAGCGGATCGATCCCGCGGAATATAAAGCCCCAACCCCGTTCAACCACCTAACCCTCTCTCTCTCTCTCTCTCTCTCTCTTCCTCTCTTTCTCCCTTTTTTCCCCTTTCCCTTCTCTTCCCTTCCCTTTCCTACTCATTCCTCCCTTCCGCATCAACCCATTTTCATCCAACGACAACGACGACGAAACGTTGGCCTATCATCTTCGACGAATCTATTAAGGATACGTAAATTTTATGAAAATTGCATTTGTGTATATCTGTGTACTGTATCTTATATATGAATATACATATATATATATATATATATGATAAATAAAAAGTATTAATATCAGCGACGAAATTTAATTATTAATGTTAAAAAAAATGTAATAATTCTTCTCAACGTTATGTCGATTCTCTCAAGTGTTAAGAAAAAAAAAAAAAAAAAAAAAAAAAAAAGAAAAAGTCTCGTAAAAAAAAGAAAAATGCGCCATCCTTTTTTTTCCTCTCGCTTTTCCTTTTTTTTTTTTATCTTTTTTATCCAAATCAAAAAATTTGCCATTGTTAGAGGGAGCTCGAAATAAAATTTTCGGTGTTACGTGTCTATGTAACTACGTAAGATACATATGTATGAGTTAAACGTTGAGGAACATTGACGATGTAACTTCCGGGTGCTCGATTAACGTTCTCCTTCTTCTTACCCCCTCCTTTATTCTAACTCCGACGTAACACAATGTTCCTGACATCTTATCGAATCACTTTGCTCGCCAGAGTCGAATCGATGTAGTCTACACGGAGCACCTCGTTTTCTTCGAGGTGCAGACACACAGAGGAGTAGACGAGCATTATGCACGCGTCATGGAGCATGATGTTGGCGTTGGTCCTCTCGAGTTCGTTCCGATAAAAGGAACAAGCGGTAAAGATCACAAGAGCGAAAGATGGTAAATAATAAAATTAGTCGGTTGAGATCTTCCAATATCTTTTTCTCTCTTTTATACCTCCCTTAATACTCTATCTACCTCTGTCTTTTATTATCTCTCTTTGTATTTCCCATACGGTTCGATCGCAAATAATACGCATATATATATATATATATATGTCGAATTAAGAAAAAGAAAAGGAGTGATAAAAAGAGAGAGAGAGAGAGAAGAAGATAATTAGCAATAAATTTTAATCTACTAGGATCTTTTTCATTTGCACTTCTCTTTTTCTTTTATATATGAATATATATGTATATATTAGATCCAATATATATATATATATATATATATATATATATATATATATATATCGGATCTAATTTAAATTCAAGCAATAAGAGCAAAGAAAAAAAATTTAGTTTCAAAGAAAGATAATTAATAATTAAATTAGTCTAATAATATCTTATAAATTCTCTCTCTCTCTCTCTCTCTGTTCCTTTCTCTCACTCTGTTTTATATATGACCGAACATTGAAAATATCTCGAGCTCTAATCGATATATAAAAAGAAAAAAGAAAAGAAAAGAAAAAAAAAAAACCCGACGAAGATCGAAAAAGAAAGAAGAGAAGAGAGAAAAGAGAAAGAGATACGATAAAATTAGTCGACTAGAATCTTCTTATTTTTTTTTTATTCCACCCCTTATTCTCTCTCTCTCTCTCTCTCTCTCTCTCTCTTTCCCTTTATTTTCCTCTCTCACGTATGATCCCACGTTGAATATATCTGAAGTTAGTAGGCGTCTTCATCCGACCGAACGGAAGAATCCAACGAGACGGAGCAATATCGACGGAAATCGAATTGCAAAATGGAGAAAATGACTGCTAGTGTCCTCGTCTCTAGCATTCCCTCAACATTTTCTTCGTTCGTTGCACGAATGGACGAAGAAGGATGCGACGAAGAGATAGGAAGAAGTTTGATAGAGGTAGAGATAGAGAAAAGGATATAGAGAAAGAGAGATAGATAGATAGATAGATAGAGATAGAAAGACATATATATATATATATAGAGAGAGAGAGAGAGGGAGAAGAGAAACGCATTCCTGAGCGAGTTAATCCCCCGGAGTCTGGAATGGCTGACAATTCCACGGATCTGTGCCTTCTGCCATCCTCCTTCCTTCTCCCTCCTCATTCTCTCTCGTCCACCACTACCGTCCTTCTCCTCTTCATACGCTCTCGCTGACGTATATACAACGTATGTATGTATTATTCGTATGTGTATACGCATATATATCTATGTAGATAGACGGCCGTACGTGTGCGCAAGGGTACACACGTATTTATACATGTTCATTCGCGTAATCGAGTCCCGTTCGTCTGGGTGATCCGTGTGGTTCTTTCTTTCTCTTTCTCTTTCAACTATCTCTTTCATTCCTTCTCTCTCTCTCTCTCTCTCTCTCTCTGTACATATATATATACATACATATATATATATATATATATATTATCATTCCAAATCTATTCGTCGATTCGCAATATCACGGAATTCGTAGTAAATGGATTGTAATACCGTCGGGAATCTCGCGTAGAATGCGTATTACATAATGTAGTTTCTCTTTATCATTTTGTCCTTTTATTTTTCTTTTTATTCTCATTCTTATTATCAATATGTATATATATATGTGTGTGTGTGTGTGTGTGTGTGTGTGTGTGCATGTGTAAATTATGTTATGGATACGTATATAAATGTCAAAGGACAGACGACATCTAGTAAGATGGATCCTTTTCTATCGTTCTTTACGTTCGTTTTCTCGAAATTTATCTCGATATGTTAAAACCTTTAGCATTTCGAAGGAATACGACTTTCCTGTTTCAACGAGTTCGTCGTCGTCGTCGTCGTCGTCGTCGTCAACGCGTTAAACGTCGTCGAACTGAAGATAGACGACAGAATCTCTCTCTCGTTTTTTCTTTTTCTCTCTTTCGCGAAAACGCGATTGGATTTTCCAAAGCCACGACGAATCGATTATTGGATATCGTTTTACTAAGGGAGGGAGGAAGGGAGGGAGGGGACTAGGTGGTTCGATTAAACGAACTCTTCCAGGAGAATATCATAAGGAAAACGAGGATTGTGTAGGATGGTAATACTGCTTGGCTTTTCGAAGAATAGACGATTCTTATCGATAAACTGAAATCTTGATTCTTTCTCTCTCTCTCTCTCTCTCTCTCTCTCTCTCTCTCTATCCTATCTACAATAAATATATTCATTTATATCGTTCTTCCAATCGAGACTTTCTCTCTCTCTCTCTCTCTTCTTCTCGTTGTTATTAATTTTAATAAATCTTATATTTAATTTATACGACGATAATGAACCTTCTTCTCTCTCTCTCTCTCTCTCTATCTCTATCTCTGTCTCTTTTTATCTATATTACAAAATAATGAAGAAAAAAGACAGAAATAAAATGACTCCTCCACGTCTAATTTCTAATGCGCTAAACTAAAATACGATCATCGTAGTGCGATATGAAAAGAGGAAAGAGAAGGAGAGAGAGAGAGAGAGAAAGGAGACAAGAGAATAGTCATTCTCGAGGACACTATGAAGAGGTCCTTCCTTTTGAACGTAAACTGCTTAGAGCCAGATAGCAGTCTCTAAGTTCTTCTTTCGTTCCCAGAGTAACTTTCTTAATTCCTCTCTTAGCGGAGTTAATCTTCCCGATTAATGCTTTACTAACCCCTCTTCTTCTTCTTCTTCTTCTTCTTCATCTTCTTTCTCTATCTCATCTCCTTATTTTATGACGTCTATCTACCTATTTTCTGTTTCTGCTTCTTCGAAAATTTATATCTCGATAAATACTTAATCATTTAGTTTCCACAAAGGAGATATAAATTTTCTTTATAATAATTATAACATAAGGTTAATTTCGTTCAATAATAATAAATCAATAATTTGATATGTATTTACGTAGGAATTAACGAAAAGTCTCGAAATATTTTATAAAATTATAATGGGCTAAAAGGGGGGAAATGAATTGTAAACGATGGTCAGCTGTTCCAATTTTATTGACGTAACGAGTAAAAAAAAAATTAACGATAAGATTTAATATTTAAATTAACGAAGACGCTGGATTAAATCGATCTAATTTGTTGGCTCGAATCGTATCTGTTCTAAATAATGATTAACATATATATAAAAAAAAAAACAAAAATATTAATAAAAATAATTGCGTAGTTACTTAATATATTCGTTAAAAAAAAAAAAAAGAGCGGAACTTAATGATAATCGAATAGTTCGTTTTACGTGTCTTATCGATCTAATCGCAATGTATCTAATGCTTGTAACGAAGATGAAATTAATTAATCGATGAATATTCGAGATAACGATTATTAATGTATACGATAAAAATTGTTCTCGTAGTATATTAATCTATTCGTAGAAGAAACGTCGATGCTTTATTAATAAGTCATATGACTTTAATTGATATTATTAATTACGATTAAATATAAAACGATAGAATCGCATGATATATATATATATATATATAAAGTAATTACTTACGTTGCAATATGTTCGTAGGAAATAAAATTAAGATAGAGAGACTACGTAGGACACATCCTTACTCTGGTACGACGTGAGTAATACTAAATGCGTATACCTTACGACGAAAACATTTCGGCTAGAAGGAAACGTAAACGATAGGTCACCTTTTGTTACGAGGCAATGATCTAAGGATATATAGAAACAAAAAAGGAAAACAAAACAAACCGAGACAGAGAGCGAGAGAGTAAGAGGAAGATAGAAAGAGAGAGAGAGAGAGAGGTGAGAGAGAGAGAGGCGAGAGAGAGGGAAGAGAGAGAGAGAGAGAGAGACAAATGAAAGTAACAAACGGAGTGGGAGAAGAATTACGAGCTTAATTAACTTGTGACGAACGAAGCCACCGCAAAATCTCACGGCGCATAAATTTACGTTGTACATTGCAAAATGAGTTAACGTTGGCACGTTTTACCTTCTCCTAAAACCTCTCCGCCGGCATCACCATTACCATTACCATCACCAACACCAGCATTACCATCACCAAGCTGCATAAGCACCAGTAACAGCAGCTACGGGGCATAATCATTTACCAGAACCGAATCTCTGCCGTCTTATAAAATAATACGATATTAAAATTACGAGTTTAGTTTCGTTTTGCTCTTTTGATCCGTTATTCTCCTTCCAAATGGTTATCGTTAAATTCATTCGTCATTATTGCGACATTTATAATAACTAAAAGATATATTATTCAACGAAATTACTTTGTCCTTTATGCTCGGAAAATAAATAAAAAAAATAGATAAATGGATAGCTGGAGAAAGATAGACAGATAGAGAGATAGAGAGAGAGAGAAAAAGAAGAATTAAAAAACGTTTAGAAAGATCAGTACGATATAAAGTAAGTATTTTAATAGACGAGTATATATATATATATAGTTTTATATGATGGAAGAAGACAAAAAAGAAAGAAAGAAATAGGATTAATTAATAGGATAAAAATAGGATTAAGAGAACAGAGATATCATAGATGAAAATGGACTATAAAGCTATTTTTTAATAAACCCCTTTTCGGTCAGGTTATATGTATCTATGTATGTATATATGTATTTCATGTCTGGATTTTTATCTTTCTAAAGGACGAGGACGACTATCGTAAAAGCTTCCAACGGTCTACTATCGAACACATTTTCTTGACGTTTCAGATGAAAGATATAGATATGAAAAGAGACAAGAAAGAGAGATTTTAAGAAAGAGAAGGGACGTTAAAACTTTATACTTCCTGACTTTGGGCTTCGTGCGAAATAAATAAAACGATTTCCGATATAGGGAAGAATCGATTTCCCCGTTAGGAGATAGGGAGGGGAGCAATGGAAAGAGGAAGGGAAAGGAGGGTGGCAGGGAAAATCGATTCGATTAATCGATACAAAAGTGAGGGAAACGAAGGAATTCATTTAAAGCTGATCCCCGCGTAATTCGTTTGATACCGGGGCGAAAGTGGAGAAGTAGATAGAGTGAGTAAGAGATAGAGAGTTATTGTGTGTATGTGTATGTGTGTGTGTGTGTGTGTGTGTGTAAGAGAGAGAGAGAGAGAGAGAGAGGAGTTCTCGCGTATCCTCATCGCGTTTCTCGAGAAATGACTTTTGCAAGAATTCGATGGCTGCTTTTCCGTACAATTAATCTCGAATAGCAAGATCGATAGATTCTCTTTTTATATAAATAAAAGAGAGAGAGAGAGAGAGAGAGAGAACTTTTCTTTGTCCCTCTCCCTTTATCTCTTTTTCTTCATAACTTTTTACGATCTCTCTCTTCTCTCTTTTTCTCCATTTCTTAGCGTCATACGAATTCTTTTTTTTCTTTTTTATTTCATTTGAAAATTTATCATTTCATTATCTCTTCTTTTTTCTATTTACTATTTATCTATATACGTACTCGTCTTCGTTCCTTATCGTTTTATGGTCTCGATCCATGTACTTGGAACATGCGGAATTAGCATAATGTGCACGATGTCGTTGCTCTCTCTCTCGCTATCTCTCTCTATCTGTCTTTATTTGACTCTTCATGGATACTTCATGTGATACAATGAGGATGATGATATCGATCGACATGGACACACGTAAGTACTTACTTACAAAGTATCTCTTCTCTCTCGCGCTCTCCTTTTTGGGTCGTTTAAATTTTTGATAACTTAAATGTTAAAGGTATAAAAATTGACGAAAGGATCGTTTGATAGATATCAATTTGAAATTAGAATTTATAAGCGGTAATACTGATCGATACGATGATCTATCAATATCGATTAATATGAATCAATTTTCATTCTCATTTTATCTCTTTCTCTATGTGTGTGCGTACGCGGCCATGTGTGTGCGTGTATGTATGTAAATTCAATGAACGTTACATCGTTACTAACGTGTAGAGATCGTGTTCCATGGGGCTGCTCGAGAAAATTAGGTGACGTTAATCCAGAATCTGTAGATTTTACGAAATTTCTGGCCATCGGAAGAGTAGGCCACATCCCCTATCAACGTTTACCTTCGTTATAGGAATCGATAATTTCAATTAATTCTCTCGATCCTCATTATGTTAGTACGAAATTTGCGAAAAGTGGATCAGATCGCGGGATTGAAAGCTTTCGATATATTATTCTTCTATGAACAAAATTCTTTCCTTTTTCTTCAATATTCCAACGTACGTGTGTACGTATATGAAGGAAGGAGAAAAAGTTCGATCGTATCTTTTTTCTTCTTCCTCTTCTTCTTCTTCTTCTTCTTCTTCTTCTTCTTCTTCTTTGAACGAAGGAAAAAAGAAAGGAAAAAGAAACACCGGACAAAAAAGGCAAAAAAAAAAAAGGAAAAGCGAAGGGAAAAAGAAGTTACGTAAATTTATTCGAAAGAAAAAAGAATATAAAAGGTGGATTGTGTGATGAAAGATAAAAAAAAAAAAAAAAATTAATTTCGACACGAAATGTCGAAAATAACGTGGGAACCGTAAAGGGCACGATATTACTTTCGTCTGTACCTATGTCTGTTTCCGTTTATATATCTGTCTCTCTCTCTCTCTCTCTCGTGTGTACGTGTGTGTGTGTGTGTGTGTGTGTGTGTGTACGTGTGTACGTGTGTATGTCCACTTGGCCAGGAAAATCGAGGAACAAAGTATTCGAAGAACTTTTTAAAAAAAGAGCTCGTGCCATGTTAAATTCCAAAGCTCGTCCTACAATTCCTTCCTCTCCTCTACCTGTTTTGTTTTTTTTTTCTTTTTTTTAATTTTTTTTTTTTTATTTACCTTTTACTTTTTTTTCTACCCGAGTTTTTCGGCATTGCAAAAATTGTTGGTCTTGGGTTTCTTTCTGTGGAAACAGAGACGAGGAGGGGATTTCAGAAGAAGGATGGAGAGGTCCGTTAGGATATAGAGGTCGAAAGGCATTAAACCTCATTTAGCATTTTAATTACTAAGGGCGACTCTTTTGCGTTGGCGACTAAATTGTAAATTATTTTCAATTGTGAAGTAAAATATGGAACAGGCATATAAAATGTCCCACGAACATGACCAATTCCTCGTCTCCCCTCCTCTTCCACCCTTTCCCCTATTCTCTAACCATTACTATCTCTCTCTCTCTCTCTCTCTCTCTCTCTCTCTCTCTCTCTGTTTTTCGCTCTCTGTATCTCTCTCTCTCTCTCTCTCTCTCTCTCTCTCTGTCTCATTTCAAAAACGTAAATATAGTCTCGCCGCAGATATTGTTCATTATATGCCATCCATCGTTAATTACTCTGAATATAATTAAAAAGGTACAATAGTGTTCGTGATCACGGTTGTGCCGTTGCTACGTAAGCAAAATTCTTTTGTTCGACGTTACTTAAGTTCTCTATTCTTTTTCTCTCTCTTTTTCTCTTATTCATTCCCTCTCTCTCTCTCTCTCTCTCTCTCTCTCGCTCTCTCTGTCTTTCTATTTCTTTTCACGAGGGAGTTAATGTTGAAGCATAAGTAAGTATAACAAAGGTTCATTTAATATTTACAATATTGACACACACATACATACACGTATGAGCACTTATATGAGGTTGATAAAAATTAATTAATTAATTAATGCTGAAATTTAAAAAATTGGAACGTGTAAGAATATTGCATTAAATAATGTTGAAAGTAAAGAAAAAGAAAAAAAAAAAAGGAAAAAAGAAAAGAAAAATACAGTAAATAATGAAAATTAGGAAAAATTATTAATACAAGGAAATGTTTTCTTTCTTTAAAAAAGAATTTATTTGTTAAGAATGTAGAGAAAAAAAAAAGAAAAAAAAAATAAATAAATGAAACGAAAAAAAGAAAAGAAAAAGTAAAAAAGGAAAGGGGAAGCTGTTTCAGGGAGGTCCAGGGAGGCTGAGAAAAAGGTGGTAGAGTTGAATTCCACGAGTTAAAATCGTACAATTTAAGCTAGGTAGCTACGCCGCAGTAATTTCATCCCCCAACGTAGTCGTCGCTAATTTAACGAAGTTAGCGTGGCGTAATTAAGAGAAAAATTCCAATTGGGAAGAGGTTAATGAGAACAAAGGAAGAGTTGGGATGGCTGCTCGATGAGAGAAAAGTTTGGAATCGTTCGAAGTTTTTATTATTTTTAGCTCGATCTCTTTCCTTTTTAATATTTTCTATGAGTTAGAAGATTAAAGGTCAATTTCGAGCATTCGACTAGCATCGCACGGTCCTCTTTAAAAAAAAAAAAAAAAAAAAGAAAAACAAGAAAAAAAGAAAGAAAAAGAAATCGAAAGAAAAAATAAATGTCATCGTCTTTTTTTTGTCTTCCTTGCTATGCCTCTCTCTTTCTCTCTCTCTCTCTCTCTCTCTCCCTTTTTTCATATCTCGATGGCACGCCGAGTTATTTCGCAATTTAATAGCGAGACCTCTTTTTTCTTCCTATTTTTCTTTTTTTTCGAGCTTCTTTTTTACTCCCTTCCACATTGCGACCGAGCGAACGAGTTCCTCCGATGAAACCAGGAATGCAATGATGCAGGATGGCGCAGTTGGACGGTGCAACGATGCGGAGACCGGACATTTTCCAAATTCAAAACGATCCGCGAAACGTCGCTCGTGACAAGCGCACTGTGCGACCGGTTCGTATATTCACGTGGTCAGACCGCATCGCATTTTCATTCTCGCTTGGCAGAAAATCGAAAGAGAAAAAAAAAGAAAATAAATAGTAAAAGAGAAAAAGGGAGAGAGAGAGAGAGAGAGAGAACAAAGAAGAAAAAAACTACCTCACATTTTTACATATATTTCAAGTTGCTTTGTTAGTAGTTTTTTTCCTCTCTTTTTCTCTCTCTCTTTATTGTTATCATTATCGTTCATTAGATCAAAATTAATAAACAGATTACTCGAATTAATGTGACAATAGAGATATTTTTTATAATTTCGATTGAAAATTGGAATTAGAAAAAGAGAATAACGTGCTTTCTACAATTTCATTGTGTTCCATCGAAGCACAAATCTCGTAGTCCGAGCTCGATCCAGAGCAGGAGCCCAGAATGAGAGAGAGAGAGAGAGAGAGAGAGAGAGAGAGAGAGAGAGAGAGAGAAAGAGCCCTGCTGAGTGAGAGCCAGAGAACCAGCAGAGCCCCGCAGGCGTATCGAAATTTGCTACGAATCGACGCGATTGGATCGCGTATACGAGGAGATGTAAATCGGACATTGGGAGAAATTTAAGAGGCAGCATGCCAGTACTGTTTACCAGGAACGAGGCTACCAACGTTAATAGGGTAATAGATAGGCAGCCGTATTCGCGTGATTAGGTATCAGTCGATAATGGTGAAATCGTTTCTCCAATTTATATATCTTCCTATAATTCCATTTCGATAAAAATCAATTCAAATTTTGCTTTTCTTTCTTTCTATTTTTTTTTTCTTTTCTTTTTTTTTTTTATTTCAAAAATAGAAGATTATCGTTTCATTTTTTGAATATAATCGATCATAATAATTGATCGATTAGGAGATTAGAATTTATCGCGTGAACAAAGGATCGATTTGATTAAGATAGCGAGAGATAAATCGTCCGTATCCGTCCGATTATACGAGTAAATTCCATCGGTTCGCAGGTTTCACGCTGCGAATTTCTCTCTGATCATGAGAGAGAGAGAGAGAGAGAGAGAGGAATACTATGCACGAGGATAGCAGAGGAGAAGCCATTAGACACGGAGTTCGCTACCAACTGGATGCGAACGTAGATCGGGGAACGACGACGGTGAAACTGGCAAACATATTCGAGATTTAGGGCAAGCGTCGATATATGTATATATATATATATATATATATATATATATATAGATAGCTCTTGCGAGACTATCGGCGTCGGCTTGACAGATCGATCGTAATTAAATCGATGCGATCGGTTGCCCTCCTCTTTCCCTTCCTCCTCTTCTACCTCTTCCTCCTCCTCCTCCTCCTACTTCTCCTCTTCCACGAGAACCTCCGACGAGTAGCGTCGCGCACGGACTTAACTCTAAATCTAGGAATGGGGTCGATCGAAGCTATACCACCATCAGGATGCATTATGGAGCTGGAGAGGACATCGGCATAGATAGGTGAACGTGCTAGGCGGGCAGGTTATCTCGCGCCTATTTGCACGATAGTCCTGTTTCCGATTAATCAGCTACCCTCGGAATTAACGCAGTCTCTCTGGGGCTTCCCTCCTATCAACCATTTCCTCTCTCTCTCTCTCTCTATCTATCTATTTATCTCTTTATCTATTTATCTCATTAACTTATAATATTTTCTCAAGAGAATAGATATGTACATACGTGTATATATTTACGTGTATATAGGTATTTAATGCCACCTTTATAAATATGCTTATATTTTATCATAATTTTTTTTTTCCTTTTTTTTTTGTATCGAAGTTTTATTTTCTAAAATTATTTGTTTTGTCTAAACTTTATTGTCTAAACCCGTAACTTTATTTATTGTATTTAAGTCGAATTAAAGTAAAATTTAAATTGATGATTTTAATTAAAAATTTCTCGTTCAATACTTTTCCATCAATATTTTTCTACTTTCCTAATTCATTATTTTTTTCTTTTGAAAAGCTAGAATCTCACGAAGATGACCCACTTTTGTTTGACGATAATTAAGTTTTAAGTTAGCCGACATCTAAGTGCATGGCTTTTATTAGTCTCTCGTACGGTTTACTTCGCAATATTCGCTTCTATCCATTCATCTATCCATCCATCCATCTATCCATCTATATCCAACCATCCATCCATCCATCCATCCATCCATCCATCCGTTCGTTCGTTCGTTCGTTCGTTTGTTCGATCGTTCGATCGTTCCGTCCGTCCATTTATCTATTCGTCTCCCTTTCTAGACCCTTAAAAGCCCTTTTGAATTTTGCTTTGTCCTTCGAGTTAAATACTTTAGACGAAGATATCGAATTAGAGGCTTTCATAAACTTAGCCCCTTACAATGAATTCATTTTCGATGAATGATAAGAGAATACGTATAGAGAATGCAATGGCAGGTTCAAAGGGAATCCCTCTTTAATTTTCCTTGTTTTTCTTTGTTTTCTTTCGTTGTCTTTTTTCTTTTTCGTCTCTTTTTTTCTTTTCTTTTATTCTGTCTTCTTGCAATGCGTGTTGTGAGCGTACGTTTTCTTTTCTTTTTTTCTTTTTCTTTCCTTTTTTTTTTACGTATATATAATATAAAAAAGCCCTCCCGACAATCAATCCTCCCGCGATTTTCTCAATCTGAAAATGCCAATGAACCCACTCTCCTCTTCGCTTTTCGAGTTTTCATTGTTAACCGTGCACGAGTGGCGCGAATACGCGCGAGTTACGTGGATTCATCGACGTAAAGTGCTTTTTGCCGTAAAAAGAGAGAAAGAGTAGACGATGACTTTTTGTTTCGATGGACGACTCTCGTCGAGTCCACCAATCGATTCCTCTCCTCTTCCTCTGCCAATTAGCTTGCCTTTATGAACGTGATTCTGATCTCTTTTATCGTGTCGCATTACAAACGATTCCTACGTGCGCGTACTTTTTGAGAAAGAAAAAAAGAAAAAAAGAAAAAAAGAAAGAAAGAAAGAAAGAGAGAGAAAAAAAGAAAAAAAAAAAATCGATCATTCTACGATTCGATTGGGTTCAAAGAAAAAACATCTATCTCTTTTACTTCCTATTTTCCCCCATTTTTTATTCGTCAGAGATTACACGTTACGTATATACGTAAATAGGTATAACTTAGAATAGAATCGATTCGATCGATCGATCGATTAATCGATCGATTTTGTTTCTTCTTTTTCTTTTTTTTATTTTTTTATTTTTTTTTTCATTCTGTTTCTCTCGTTCTCGCCATCACCTTCGTTATTGTACGTTCTCGATATTTAATTAGCTTTCCTTACGACTGATCTTTTTTCTTTTTCTATTCCTTTTTTTTTCTTTCTTTCTTTCTTTCTTTCTTTTATTTATTTATTTTTCTTTACTTTTTCCTTTTTTTTTTTTTTTTTCATCGTTTCGCCAAACGAAAAATTACTAGTATTCTCGTCGTGTTACACGTGAAACGTAAGAGTTTAACGAAGTTCGAGCGGCCCGTTCATTAATCACTATGACTTAGTTGCGCTTAACGGCTCGTAATAAACTTCGCGAAGGAGCGACTTCGAAGAAAGATGGTGGATCGTTCGAAAGACAGGAACGTTGTGTCTTTGCGTCTACTCGACTTCTCTCGTAGAGAGAAAGAGAGAGAGAGATGGATAGATAGATAGATAGACACTATTATCGAATTTACGTCACGTTCGTCGCTTCGATTTCACAAGACACGTATATATATATATATATATATATATATATATACTATACAATGTATAATATAACAGCAACCGTAAACTCGATAATATCATAGTTTGTAATTCTCACAGTGTCATCTCTCTATTCATTTTTTCCTTTCTCTCTCGCTTTTATCTTTATCTCTTTATTATTCTTTATTTATTTATTTATTTATTTATTTATTTATTTATTTATTTATTTATTTATTTATTTATTTATTTATCTTTTTCTTTTTTGTACGTTTCAATTCTAAACAATCGAAGAATTGAAAGGCACGGATTACAAAATTAAATTCACAAAATAAGCTCGCAAATTATTTTCGCATGGTCGCTAGTTGGTTTGGTAGTAACAGAAAAAAAAAAAAAAGACATAAAGAATAAAGAATGAGGAAGAGAGAAAAAAAATAGAAGCAAGATTTGAAGAGAAAACAAAAAAAAAACAAAAAACAAAAGAAAGAAGAAGAAAAAGGAAAAGAAAATAGAGAAAGAAGAGATCGTCGATGGATCGTCGGTATCGTTTCAGAAAGAACATTTTTAGAACAGGTGGGAGTCAAAGACAAAAAATATTACGAGAGAGAGAGAGAGACAATTCGTGATTCTTTAAAAAAAAACTAAAATTGGAAGTGGAGGAGGTGAAAGAGGGGTGGTATTGGTGATAGCAGTGGTATGTTGAAAAGGGGTAGGGAATACGTATTTGCCGAGTCTTTTTTCAAAGCTAACGTGAATGCGCGTGCTCGTGTTAGAACCGATCCTCGCATCTGGCGCGAGCGAGCGAGCGAGCGAGCGAATAAATTGGACACGGCGTTGAAAGTTAGTGTGCATCCATACATGCATGCATGCATACATACAAAGATAGATAGATAGATAGATAGATACATAGATGTATATAGATAGATATATACGTGGATACCGTTTGTGTTTTACACGTTGGAGGATTATGCGTTTCCGTATGGACGCTCCCGTCGTTTGGAAAAATCCAATTTCACGAGAAAAGCAAATTCGGCCTAGTCGTTAACGCCCATCGAACTATCAACCATCACAAATCCTTTTTCCATCGTTCCCTGGTTTCCTCCATTATTTTTTGACGGCTATACGACTAGATAGTGAAAGAAAGAGAAGAGAGGAAAAGAGAAGAAATCTCAAAGAACGTCTACGGACTAGGATGAATTTTTTTTTTTTTTTTTTTTTTTAAACGAGAATGAATTCTCTCTTCTTTTTATTATATTATTTATTTCAAACGCGAGCTTTGGTAACTGTTCTAATTTAAAACACCTTCCTTACTACCTTTTCTATTAATTTCTTTCTCTCTCTCTCTCTCTCTCTCTCTCGCTATACTTTCTTCTATAAGCCACCTCTCTCGTTCTCCCTTTCCTTCTAACTCTTTTTCACTGTCTACCCGCCGCCCGTCTCATACTCTTACTCGACTCGTAACGCGAGGTTAATTGGATTTTACATAACACCAAGCTCGCGCGTTTCATCGCGCCTTATTCTCACAGTTAAGCCCTGTACTCCTACCAAACGTACTCTCCTTTCCTCCTTATTATCCCTCCTCCTCTTCCTCCACCTTCTTTTCCTTCTTTTTCACCTTCTACTACTCCCTTTCTCTTCTATAATTTCACGCGATTAAAGGAATAATATTTTTCTTAACTTTCGACATACATCGTCTTTCATAATAATAATCCTTATAACGTCATATGCAGTAAGAAGTAAAATTTCGTATGTTTTCATTAATTTGATATTATTACGTTAGAATTATCATTATGATTCTTAAAGACTAAATGAGAACGATGCTGTATCGTCGAACGAATATCTATGATACCGAATGAAACCTTGGTATTATATTGTATCATTATTACGCAAATATCGAATATTGAAGATGAATATGATTCACAAAGGCATACGTTTTGCAACGTGCGGTATCTTCGTTAACCATCGGCTACGATGGCCGACGGCAACGAAGACCAAAGCCTTTTACTACGATGGAATACAAAGCCGTTAACACGCCGTTAATACGCGTGACAGCTTACGGATGGTGCCGTGCACCCTTTGCTGTCACAAACACGCTCGAGACAAGGAGCAAAGCATCGTTTGTGGATGCTTGCAGTTGCATGCTCTATCTCTATCTCTATCTCTCTCTCATTCTCTTTCTCTCTCTCTCTCTCTACCTATCTATCTCTATCCATCTCTCTTTCGCTTTCTACCTAAAAAGTACACGACACGTATACTATATATATGTTGAGTGTGTGTATGTGTGTGTATGTGTATACGTTCATTTGTAACACGTATCTCTACATAGAGACAACGCGAGTCACGTCTTTTGAAGTACCGCGATCAAATGTCGCACAAATTCTTCCTACCTAGGGAACCTCATTTAGTTCAGGATTAAAAGGTATAGCGCGCATTATTATCAAGCATTATATTATTCGTTTTAGCTTGGCCGTGTATATCCTCAAAGAGGGAGTCGAAATGCGTTAACGTCGGTTCTTCTCTTACCGACAAAAAACCACCACCCTCCTCCTCCTCCTCCTCCTCCCTCCCGCCCCCAACATTGCTATCTACTTCATTTCCCTTTAATAGATATAAGTTTAGCTTGACTTATATGCTCTCTCCTTTTCTCTTTCTTTCTTTGATCATTTTATCATATGTATATGTATATATGTATATACATATATACATATGCGTTGCATTGATCAAATAGATAAATAAAAAAACGGCGATCCTTCTTTCGATTATTCTTAATGCGAACGTGTTATTAACCAAAAAGAAAAAAAAAAAGAAAAAGAAACAAAAAACACAAAAATAAAAAAGTACCATCGATATTGACGATTTATCACACTGACAATATTCAAACTATCGCAACTCGCGATATACTTTATGACGCTTATATCCATTTGTTTTTCCCCAAGCGCGATACTTATCCGATTTTTAATCGAGCCGACGTCGAAATCAACGTCGGCTTTCGATGGATGAGATAAACGAGAACGGAGTAAATAAATATCGTAACGAAGGAGAAAGGAGATATAATTCGAATAGGAATGAAATATCAATGATAGGAAGAAGAAGGGAATACATTAGGTAAAAAAAAGAAAAAAAGAAGAAAAAAAGAAATAAAAGAAAAAAAGAAGCCTCGAATGACAGTAGTGGCATCGATCGTGCAGTTGTGGTTCCTTTAGAGAGACGGATAAAGTGAGCGAGTGAATGAGTGAGTAGAGATGTGAGAGAGAAGAAAGATTAGAAGAGGAAAGGAGTTAGGAAAGACGTACGGTGAGATGGTAAGTGGTGGATGGAAGAGAGGAGGGAGGAGGATAGGGATAGAAGTCGAGCTTTTACGGTGATTACTCGTCGTCGCGGCTGCACCCGCAATCCCCTTTCTATCCCCTCTCCCTCCTCCTCGCCGCTCGCGCGCATTGCATCGGAAATAATTTCGCGCCCAATTAAACCATAGGAAACTCAACCCTCTCTTGGTGCTAGGAAGTTGAAGAAGGTAGGAGTTGGATGCTAAAGGGGTGGTAAAGGTAGAAAAAGAGAGAGAGAGAGAGAGAGAGAGAGGGATAGGAAGCAGTCACCCTCGACTGCTGTTCCGCACTTATACTCTCGACGCACCCTCGGCTTCTGAATCTCACTCTTCAACCCTCTCCACCCCTTTTCCAACCTATTCCCCTTCCATCTTTTTCTTTCTTTCTCACACTTTCTCTCTCCCTCTCTCTATGTGTGTGTATTTCTGTCTCTCTCTCAATCATGAAGTCGTCGTACAGACCGAGTCAAATCTTTTCATCGGAGTCCACGAGTTGCAAAATGGCAGCAACGTGAATTAATTTTCTCGCGGAAAAACGGCCGTTAAGGTTGCGAAAAGAGCTTGTGAATGGTGGCGTCGGAAATCTGTGAGTAAAACGGAGAGAGAGAGAAAGAGAGAGAAGGAAAAAAAATGTTTCAATGCACAGACGGATGCATCGGTACATCCTGCATTCGTTAACGACCGACTATCCTTCTCTTTCTCTTACTGTCGAAACCATCCTTTTCTATTCCTTGTGGCAAGTAGACGTGCCTAATTGTTGCTTTCGGATGCTCGTTGCACGTCGCATCCTTGTCGTCGCTTCATCCACCTCCTTCTCCTCCTCCTCCTCCTCCTCCTCAACCTCCTCCTCATCCTACATATAACTATCAGCATTCCGTCCCTTCTCGGCCTCGGGTATTGTTTCGTCGAACTCAACAACGACCGATCGATAAAGCCGGTCGTCGCGATCTTTCGTACGGGATCGACGCCAGCTCAATTCAGGGGGAAGGAAGGAGAAAAAAAAGAAAAGAAAAAAAAAGAAAAGAGAGAGAGAGAGAGAGAGAGACGATAGGGTTTCAAAACAAAAGGGGGAGGAGGGCAAAGAGAATGGAAACAAAAACAACGTGTAAGAATTATCTGCTATCTTGGAGAAGAAATAGTAGAGAGAAAAAAAAAAAGAAGAAAGGATGAAAGAAAGAAGGAAAGAAAAAAAAAAAGAATGAAAGAAAGGATAGATCGATGTAATCCTCGGAGACGCACAGGTTCAAGTTTGATTCGCGTGAGTGAATGCAAATAAAACGGGAATTTAAAATTTGAAATACGAAACGATATGAAACGATACGAAACGAAATGAGAAAACGAGGAATATAAAAGATGAACTATATGTCAGATTTGTTTGACGTGGTTCGAACGGAAAACGATCGAAAATAGCTATCGGCAAGTTCTCAGTAATGTTACATCCGTAAGTGCATTGGTTCTCTTCGGTATTTGCGGGTCAGTACCCTTCTCACCAAGGCAAACGGGGAATTTTGCAACGAAAGAGAGAGAGAGAGAGAGAGAGAGAGAAAAGAGAAATTCAAGTTCACCATAAGTGTCACTTTAAATCATAATTATTCCCGCGATGTTTGTATAACAGAGAGGCCCCCATTAATATGTAGTCACGTTTGATTAAAGCCAGATAAAAAATCATATACAAAAAGAAAAAAAAAAGAAGAAAGAAAGAAAAAAAAAGAAAAGATAAAAATGAATCAGAAGACAAAGGTGTTTCCTTCGAACTTATATTGCATCGTAAATGTCTCTCTATCTCGTATCTAAACCAGATCGTGGCATTATCGACAATAGGAATATTGAAAAAAACGAGTCGAAGAATTTATTGAAGATATTCGAAGTGCTAAAAAATGAGAGCCAAAAAAGGAAAAAAAGAATACAAAAGAAAAAAAAAGAAAAAGCAAAAGAAAAAAAGGAAGAAAGAAAGAAGAAGAAGAAGAAGAAGAAGAAGAAGAAGAAGAGGAAGAGGAGAGAAGAGGTTGAGGATCGTACGTCAGAGCTTGTAGATAGGGGATAGATAGGTACTATGCACTTTGGAGTTTTTTGGCGAAACGACGAACGAGCTAGTTGAGACGAAGGGAGAAACGGTGGGAGGGAATGGGAGAGAGAAGTAGATAGATAGGTGGCCCCGGCTTCGCGAATCAGGCTGTTTGTAATCGAGTCTGGGGAACGCCGCTGGAAACGAGGGAGATCGCGCTCGAAAATTCAAACTTTTCTCGTTAACAATTAACTCGGGCGCTCGTGAATGTTCGACTGTGTTGAATGAACAAGAGTAAGAGGAAAGTAAAGGAAGGAGATAAATAGAGAGAGAGAGAGAGAGAGAGAGAGAGAGAAGTAGAAGAAGAAGGGTCGAAGGAAAGGTCGAGGACGTTGCTGCGACTAAGTGACTCGACTTCAACCCCCTACCATCCCAACCCCTTCTACCAAGCTTGTTAATTATCGACATCGGCGTAGCTTGAAAGGGAATCCCAACCTAATCACCCTTTCCTTTTTCTACCCCTTCGAAAGGGTGGTCGTCTCTCGACGTACTTTTTTCCTTCGTCGTCGTCATCTTCTTCTTCTTCTTCTTCTTCGTCTCCTGGGCACGTCGCAAACGACAGGCGTCTTCAGACGAATCGTCTATAGATACGAATAGTTAGTTCATCCTCCACCCTCCAACCCCGCCTACGTCTTTTTTTTCTCTCTTCTTCTTTTCTTTTTTCCTTTTTTTTTTTTTCTTTTTTCTATACTTTTCTACCTTTCTTTACCTATCTACTTACAATTACACCTTTTCCACGTATTCTACGTATGTATTCGTGTACGTACATAAGTATATATATATATATATGTGTGTGTGTAGAATACAGTAGGTTTTGCGATATACCAGAGGGACGTAGTAGTAGAAGACCATCAACTACGTTGCAATGCCCTTTCTCTCACAATGGCTTTAACTAGTTAACGAGCCACGAGTCCACGTGGAGAATATACCCGGGGGAGAGTTAAGACACGTACGCGTACGACTAGTCAAAAGTTCAAAACTCTCTCTCTCTCCCTCTCTCTCTCTCTCTCTCTCTCTCTCTCTCTCCCTTTCTCTTCAGGACTGTGTACGAGCGAGAGAGAGAGAGAGGGAGGTCGAAGACCTCTTTTCTCTTCTATTCACCCGGAAGTTCTACGGGGACACCTGTCCGCGTCAGGGATACCTTCCTCTCCCTTTCTTTCTCTCTTTCTCTCTCAATCTCTATCTCTATCTCTATCTCTCTCTTTACCAGTCCCTCTCCGTATTTAACATTGACTTGACATTTGTCGAAAAGGAACGAAGTAATTTTGAAGTCGAGGGAATTGTTAAAATTAACTTGTAATGTTATAATCCTTTCCCACTTAATCTTTCTTTCCATCTTTCCTTTTCTTTTTTCTTTTTAATTTTGTTCGTTTTATTACCACTATTACTATTATTACTATTATTACTATTATTATTATTATTATTATTATTATTATATTCTTTCATTCCTAGAAATATCATGTTCTATTAGAAACGAGCTCGAAATGAAAAGTTGTCGATATCAGACAGAACGTCCAAATTCTCTCTTTTCTCTCGAATTTTATCAGACACGTTATTCCCCCGCGAATAAACGTTTCATTTCTATCCCTTCTCTGTTTCTTTTTCTCCCTTTCACTCTCTCTCTCTCTCTCTCTCCATATATATATATATATATATATACATATATATATATATTACTCGAAATCTTTTTTCTCTCTCTCTTTTTTTTCTTTTTCTTTCCTCCGTTTTTTTTCTTTTCTTTTTCTTTTTTTTTTCTTTCTTTTCCTTCTTCTCTGATACAACCTCTTTACAGAGAGATGTATAATTCGGCGTCGATTTTAAAAGATACTTAAAATTAAATTCGAAACGATAAAGAGGATAAACGCGTTTATTAAAGGATGAACGTGATAGTTGCTCTCTCTCCCTCTCTCTCTCTCTCTCCTTCTTATCCTCATCGTCGTCGTTCTCCTCGTACTCGTTCGTAGTCTACATCGTCGAGGCTCGTATAATAATTTAAAAGGATCGTACAAAGTGGGCGAGACTCGGTGTGGAAAAGCGAGACTTTCGTCTTGTCTATTTAACGCTTCGCATTTAACCGGCTTCATTATACGACTCTAAAGGAGATTACGTAATATACATTTATACATATAACGTACACGAGCAAAGAGCAACACAACCATAGTAGTAAGTAACTTACATGCATACTTACTATTACGTTTACATATAGACAAGTTTTGTCTGTTGTCTAAAGTTAGAATGAACTTTTTTGTTCTTCCTTTGTTTTCTTGTTATTACGTTTTATTCAAAATGTCTGCACTCCGCCGAAATATTGACTTGATTCATATACGATTAAATGAATTTTACTATGAATGTAAGAGAGAAAGAGAGAGAGAGAGAGAGAGACAGGGAGAAACATTTATATTACAATGAAACGTGATTAATCCATTAATCGATTCAACGATCTTTGGAAAATATTATAAAATCGGGAATACCGATTGAAATTTAATTGCAACGGTGAACAATTTAGATCTGCCTTTGTAAAACTAGAATAACGTTGGGATTTTTCAAAAAGGAAATATAATTTACTCCGCGTCGATACGTCGTAATTCCGATGTACTCATTCGGATTTAATAATAAACGTATTCGCGAGACAGGGATTTAATCGTCCATCCCCCTTCCTTCTTCTTCTTCACCTTCTCCTCCTCCTTCTTCTTCTCCTCATTGTATGCACTTTGAAAGCCTAATTACGCATGGAACACCATTCCCTACGTATTTCAATACATTTCCGATAATATTCCTCGTCGTTTGAACGCGAAGGAAACGCGTTTGTTACGAGTATTTCACAATGTCTCTCTCCCATACTCAAATCATTCTCTTAACTATACATAGAATTTTCTCATTTTCTAGGTCTTCTAACCACCATGTTACTATTACGAAACACAAATTTACGGATATTGCACGTTGCGCGTTAAAACGCGTATGCAAATAACGAAGGAAATATAATTGTATTATATTTATGTTGCTCTTATTAAAATAATTTCTTAATGTCGCATCGTACCTAAGACATCTAACGGAATGTAATATATCTTCTTTCAAAAATGTTTTTGCATCGAAATATGTCTGCCAGTTATTTCTTACTTTTCGTACTTTTTCGAATTGAAGCTAACGTCAAAGAGGAAAGGTACACTCCCAACTCTCTCCACCATCCCCCCCCCCCTATCCCGCGATCACGAATCTAATCGGTTTGAGAAATAAATATGACAAATTTTGTTTTCCTTCTGTCTACCTTCTTTCTTTTTCTTTTCAAGTAATGTAAAGAAACTGAGAAAGTGGCGTTTAAAAATCGAACGTCATTTCTCACGCTTTTGTATAATAAATTCCAATCAAAAAGATCCGACTGGTTGGATATCCGGTGACAAAAGAAAATTTACGCAAAAAAAGAAAAAAAAAAAAAAAGAAAAAAGGAATATAATGAAACGTGTATCCACGTGTGGTATTCACGTAAAGACTCTCTAACTATCTAAGAGAAAAGAATCTAAAAAGGATATCTATAAAGGATAGAATGGAAAGAGAAAAAAGGAACAAAGAAACATTATGAAAACGCGTTATATACCAAAAGCCATAAAACTATTCGAAAAGATAGGAAAGTAAAAAGTTTGAGAAGCACTGCTGCCACGTCCTTCTATTTTACACAAAGTATTGCTTTTAGCGAAGTAAGAATGAGAGACAATGATAGAAATAGAGAGAGATAGAGAGCGAGAGAGAGAGCGAGAGAGAGAGAGAGAGAGAGAGAAGAGTTATTACATTTCTCTCGCAATTCAAAGTCTTTCCGCATATGCAGACGCTGCAATTACGTTGAGAAAGAGAAGAAAGTTATCGACTTCTCGAAAGGCCATTATTGTAAAGAACTGGACGTTTTCAGTTACGTTTCTCAAGCTTTTCTTCCAATCCCGTTTCCACTTCTCTCTCTCTCTCTCTCTCTGGCTCGAGAGAGAGAAGGAGGATAGAAACGGGTGCGGTTTGAAAGTACGGCTTAATTACTCGCACCGTCTATTAACGGTGCAGAACTGTGCAATTAACGATATGGGGTACTCGTTAGTAGAACGAGCCGCTCGCTGACTATCCGCGAATTATTAGCGTGTCTGGTAAACAAGCCTAAACGATATGAACTAGCGTGTGAGAGAAATAGAAAGAGAGAGAGAGAGAGAGAGAGAGAGAAAACATAGGTACATACGATACGTAGGATTATATAGTTTCCTACGCGATACAAAAGCAAGCAAGCAAGTAACCAACCAACCAACCAACCAACCAACCAACCAACCAACCAACCATCCCACCAACAAGGTGAAATATACAAGGTATATCGAAATAAGTAAAGAGAGGGATGAGGTGGCTCGAATTTCGTCGTCATGACGACGCGAGAACTCGTTGAGTTCTCGGTATTCTCGTTTCTATTCATTCAACGAACGAACGAACGAACGAACGAACGAACGAACGAACGAACGAACGAACGAACGAACGAATGAACGAACGAACGAACGAACGAACGAACGAACGAATGAACGAACGAACGAACGAACTTTGGCCCCTTTGTCGAAGGGTGCAAAGTGAAGAGAAAAATTACGTAGCGTGTGTAGACGCGTAGCGCGTTAAAGGGCTCTTTTTTTGTCACGTCGATTTAACGTCCTCCCATCGCATATTACATAGCAAGCGTTAGTAGCAGCAGCAGCAGCAGTAACACCACCAGCAGAAGCAGAAGCAGTAATAGTAGAAGTAGTAACACCAGCCAGCCTCTTTTCGTTAACACGAACGACGACGGCCAAGAGTTAAGCGAAATGCAAGAGGGCGACGACGTACATCATATCACCACGACCAACACCTTTTCTCTTCTCCTCTTCTCTTCTCGTCACTCCCTCTTACGTTATATATAATATACGTATACGTATGTATGTACACGTAGGTATATATATATATATATACATACATATATACATAACTACAGTTTATCGTTTGCTCTTTATGAAAAGCTTTCGTTAAACGTCGGTGACGCGCGCTTCAATGCGAAGATGGCAAAGCGCGACCTCGTCTATCTACATCTCCTTCAACGTGGAAACGAGAAAACTCCTTTTCCGTGTTGATACTACACCATTTCCCTTGCTCTAACTTCTTCTCGGTGCGATGGTGAAAGGGGAATAGGAAGATGCCTTGCTCTGTCTCTCTATCGCTCATTTATTTCTTCTCTTTTATTTCTTTTCTCTCTCTCTCTCTTTCCCTCTTCTTCTTCTTCTATCTATTTCTCTCTTTCTCTTTCTCTGTCTCTCTCTATCTCTCTCTCTCTATCTCTCTCTCTCTCTCTCTCTGTCTGTCTATCTGTCTGTCTATCTGTCTCTATTTTTATCTCTTTTTCTGGTTTCCATTCTTCTCAGAGGGTCTTCTCATTCTCGTTGAGATCATCGACCGTGTCCGAGACACACCGTAGCTCGGGCAAATTTGTTTATTTAACACTTTACCTGAATGAGAACGAACGACTGGGGCGGCGAGCCTGAAAATGCGACTGCACCGTCTCTCTATCTACATAAGTGTGTATACCCAACACGATTCTCTTCGGGACTTATTTTCTCTCTCTCTCTCTCTCTCTCTCTCTCTCTCTCTCTTTCTCTCTTATTCTTTGTGTTTGTATAGGTGTGTGTATATACGTGTACATATTTCTTTTTATCTTTCCATCGTCTATTCGTCTTTTATCTTTTCTTTTATTCCTTTCGGATTTCTTCTTCGTTCGTTCCTCTCTCTTTCTCTCTCTCTTCTTCCTTATCTCTTAGATATAACTGAGAAACGTATTGTATTATAGCGAAATGTACGATAAACATTTCGTTTAGATTAATCCAACTTTCGATTAATTTATTAATTAAAGAAAACCATTGTTTTTATTTTTATTATTTATAATATTGTAGGTTAAAGCAAATAGTTGTAATTAATTTTGTTACAGAATAATTCGAGCGAATTCTCGTTGGCATTCGACGTTCTACAAACGAAATTTGCCTTTGTCTCGTAATATTAGAAAGCTTTCTCTCTCTCTCTCTCTCTCTCTCTCTATCTATCTATCTCTCTATCTCTCTCTTTTGAAAATCCTCTTTACGTTACGAGGATGAGGATTATCTCAGGTAAAATTGTATCTGTTACGTAATTCAATTTAACGAAATAATTAATACTAAGCTCCCTTGTAATTTGCTCCATGCTTCGGTGAAATCGCAGGAAACGGAAAAGAGAAAGGAAGATAGTGGAAGAGAGAAAGAAAGAGAAAGATGGGATTAGCTTGACTCCGTATACGTTCTTTCGATCTCTTCTTCTACAAGAGAATACGAGGGGATAAGAAAAGAAAGAATCGCTGAATAATTCAAAATGCAACGTCAAGTAGAGATACTCTATGTGTGCGTATGCTTGTGTGTGTGTGTGTGTATGAGAGAGAGACAGAGAGAGAGAGAGAGAGAGTCGAAAAATCGATAGTATCAAAGTAAAAAATTATATATATCGACTTCAAATAGAAAATATTATCTTCTATGATATACTTAATTCTCTTTCTTCAAGAATTAATTTTTTCTTACTATAATCGATCTCATATATATATATATATATATATATATATATATGAATATATTTATTATAATAGGCGAACTATTATTACGTTATAAAATATCTAATAATAATTCATAGATCAAAGATAATATTTCAGGTTCTTAGATAAAACACAGTACTTATACGTCTTTGCGATTCTTGTAAAATCGAGAAATTATACGAGAGCTTTGTCTCGATTGTTTTATTACGGTCAAGTAGAAAATTTACAAAAGCATACGTAATACGAATATTACAATTATCCAGATTTTTCTTTTTTTTCTACCAGCTGAAATATTATCCCGGACAATCATTTTTAACTAGAAATTTTCGACGATGTGTCTGACGAAAAGAAAAAAAGAAAAAAGAAAAAAGAAAAGAAATAAAAAAATTTAACACGCTCCCTTTTAGCTCCGCGATATCAGGTGCGAACATTTCTTTTTCTTTTTTTTTTTTTTATAATTAATTTTATAATTATAATACCAAAAAAGAAACCACAATGTGAACCGAGTAAAAGAAGAGGAAGGAGTAGAGTTAATAGAATTTTCAGAAAAGCTATTCGAAAGCTGTTAATAATAAGTCTCGATAATAATCTTCGTTTGGAACGTCGATCGATATATAAATATACCTATATATTTATATATATATATATATATATATATATTTTATACATATATAGTTAGGTAAGAAAAAAGAAGGGACGGAGAGAAAAGGAGAGACGGTTTCGAGTGGAAAGCACCGCCGAGATCAAACTTTGGTGCCTTTGGAAAGTTCTTCCTCCCTTAGTTCCCCTTCTTCGTTCCCTTTCCCTTCGTACCTCTTTAAGTAGCGAACGAAAGGGTGAGTAGGGTTAGGGGGATTCCACCAATGTGGTCGCCGACAACTAGCCATATCGAAGGAATTCTCAGGGGAAGAAGGAAGTATCTATCTATCTATCTATCTATCTATCTATCTATCTATCTATCTATCTATCTGTCTATCTATAGGTAGCGAACAGAAAATCCCGCAATTATCAAGCTGTGCCGGAATACAATGGCCACCGTTCACTTTCTGTCTCGCCACCCTATATATATATATATATATATAGAAACGTTTGCCCCTTTCTCATCCCTTCTATTCTCCAATGTCCTTCCCTTATCCTTCTAGTCCAGTCTTACTATTCTATCCACTCTACTCTTTCCACACCTGATCAAAGAGAGAGAAAAAGAGAGAGAGAGAGAGAGAGAGATAGAGACTTATAAGTTATAATCTTCGAATCAATAAATCGTCGCCTCTTTCAATTTCCATTGGTGATCGTTAACAATAGTATTATAAATTAATGCCAAACTCGAATTATATCAACGATAATTTTATTAATCATTGTGAGAGACAATTAGCAGTTTTATTAATACGTTCGTATTATATTTACTTTTGTTCGTCGTTCGATTGCGTTAAAAGATTGTGTGTTTTTATTTTCCATTTTTTTTTCTTTTATTTTTTTCTTTTTTTTTTTAAATTATAATCCCTGATATTACATCTTCACGATCGATTCAAATTGATTTCGACGGTATGTATGTATATACGTGTACGTGTGTATATAGTTACTGTTTCTGTTAAAAATTCGTAGTTATAATTTCGTTTCTTTTTCAATTTGAATTCTCCAATATTTATAATATCGATTAAAATTGTTCGCGTCTTTATAAATAATTTAAAATGGATTTTCGATATATCATATATGTCTTCTAATTCAATATATATATATATATATATATATATATATATATATATATATATGTATATATATATGTATATATATGTATATATAATTTACATACGTTTGACGAAGTTTCAATTTAACATAACAAAAGCGATCGGTAACATATTCGATCGTACGTGAATTTATTTTTAATTCGAAAATATCGAATCTATTATAATACATACATATGTAAGTATAATCTCATATCATATCATATATATATATATACATATATAAGATAGATCAGTTTGTCGTAATAAAAAGGGTTGGGGGATATTTTCGATTTTATAACGTTCTCACGATCGACCGATCGAAGAAAATGGCGTCCTTTATGGACGTAAACGCGATTATTAGAAGAGTCCGTGTACGTGCCAAGAGTATAATTCCAAGTACTCCGAGTTAATATCGTACGAGCGAGCTCCTACGTGCGTTATCGATCGATCCATATCGGTCTCGCCACCGATGGACGCTTCATAAAAAGTAGAGTATGTGTGTGTCTATGTATGTATGTACGTGCACGTGATATGTGTATATATGTGTGTGAACGTGAAAAAGAGAGATGGAAAGAAAGAGAGAAAAAGACAGAGAGAGAGAGAGAGAGAGAGAGAGAGAGAGAGAGAGTCAGTTATATCCACAAGGAATCCCAATAAGTTTTTCCTCGAGGCTTCGATCCACAATCGGTTTGTATCCATGATTCCATTATGATGGTGGTAGTGATGTGATGATAGTGGTGGAAATCGCTCGCGAAAAATTCTTTTCACTATCGGAAATAATAACGCATTGGACTTGGTCTTAAATTCCTCCTTTTATTATTCTTTTTTTCATCGTCTTCTTCTTCTTCTTCTTCTTTTTTTTTTTCCTTTTTTTTATACTCTTTTGCACGCTTTTTTCTCCACTCTTTTTCTTTTTTTACCACGTTATACTTTCGCGTAATATCGTTCGGCCATTTATTTAAGACACACGCCACTTTAAGGATACATATATATATATATATATATATATATATATAATTTTTATATACATTGTGTATATAAGAAATATTAATACGATAAAAATGATAAGTGATATGCAGGTATGCAATTGTAATTTTAAGCTTCCAATGACGAACTTTTTTTGTCTTTTTTCTGTTTCATTCTTTTCTTTAAAATTTTTTTTTTCTTTTTTTTTTTTTCATCCTAGAACGATCAATTATTATTACTCGAGAAGAGCATATGTGTGTGTGTGCATGTGTGTATGAAAGAAAGAGAGCGAGACAGACAGACAGACAGACAGACAGAGAGAAAGAGAGAGAGAGAGAGAGAGAGAGATGTTATTGATGCTTAAGCCAAACCACGGACAGAGTTTCTTAATAATAAATTCCGCTGAGTGAGTAGAGGTAAAGGGGTTGTTGATGGGGAAATAGAAAGAGAGAGAGAGAGAGAGAGAGAGAGAGAGAGAGAGGAATGGGCAGGGATGAGAATTTGAAATTTTTCTCTCTATCGCTAAGAAAGAATTCGCTGCGGGATCGTAATATTAATTAGATTTACAAACTTTCGTCTCGAAATGGACTGAGAAGGAAGAGAAAGGAGGTTGGTAGGGGTAGAAAAAAAATGCCTCCTCCAGATATACTTTTTACATTCAGAAAAATCAACGGGGGAGAAACGTTCGTTCGTTGCGTAACAATATATCGTTAGTACCATAGCTTTTTCTCTCTCTCACATACATATACATACACTTTCTATCCCTTCCCCCAATTTTTTTCTCCTCGGTGGTAGAGTTATGAGAAAAAGTTTTTAACCGTAAGCGCGCGTTCCTCGTGTCTAAAGCGGCATAATACTTTTTTTCCTTCTTCTTCTTTTTTTATTTTCTCTCTCTTTTTTCTTTTTTTTTTTTTTCTTTTTGTTCTTTTTCTATCGTACGTAGGTATTACAGTTTTTTACGTATACGTGTATATATGTATATATGTGCTCGTGCAAACCGATGAAAATAACTGACCGTTTCGAAGTTAAAGGTCACTCTTTATCTCTCTCTCTTTCTCCCTCTTTTTCGTTCGTGAAAAATAGTTTTTAACTTTTTCAACATTAAGCATTGACTATATATATATATATATATATATATATATATATATATATATATGTATGTACGTATGTGTGCGCGCGCACGCGTGTGTGTTAAATGTGTATAAATGTGTAATTATAACATATATTATTTATCGTTTCACATTTCATCCTTCCTCTTTTTTTCTTTTTTTTTCGATTTATTTTTACAACTTTCTTCTCATATATTTCTTGTTCGCTGTTATTGTTGTTGTTATTACTGTTTGTTCTTATTGGTCGTTTTTTCTCGTTCCTTTTTCTTTATTTCACTTTTCACTTTATTTCTTTTTTGCTCTGTCCTCTCTTCTATTTTTCTTTTCTTTTTCTTTTTTTCCTTTTTTCCTCCCGTTAGAGTTTAGCAATAGCAGTAAAAGTTGGTGTTCAAAGGAGGTGTTCAAAAAAAAAAGAAAAAAAAAAAAAAAAGAAAAACAACAAAAGAAAAAAAGAAGAAGAAGAAGAAGAAGAAAAAAAAGGGAACACCAAATGTAACGAATAACAACGCGTTATATCGGTTAGAAAGTCCAAGATATAAAGAATAACTGTGTGCAAGAGAAATTTCAAACGTTCGGAAAGTGCAATTAGAAAGGAAAGGGAGAAAGGAAAAAAAGAGAGAATGTGTGTGTGTGTGCGTGAGAGAGAGAGAGAGAGAGAGAGAGTGAGTATAGAAAGGTGGGACGATTTGTAGGGTAGAACTTTTCGTTGCAACGAGAAAACGATCGATTGAACGATTCGAAATGAAAGAGAAAGAGAAAGAAAGGAGAAAGAGAGAGAGAGAGAGAGAAAGAAAGACAAAGGCAGTGAAAAGCGATTGACGACAATCGGGAAGCAATTTCAACTCGGCCTTCTTTTAAAACTCACTATTCTCTTCGTTCCTTTTCTTTATGGTGGTACCCAGTGCGCAAAACTTGTTACGATTAGGTCGGCTCGCTAAGTCTCGAAATTATCCTTAGAGAAACAGCGAAAGAAGAAGACGAAGATCGAAAGAGAGAGAGAGAGAGAGAGAGAGAGAATAATAGAAAAAATGAATAGAGAAAGAAGTCTCACATAGATAATTTTCAAGAAGGGATTTTTTAATTACAAATTTTCCACAGTTTTCACGATTTTCATCATTGTTTTATTTCTTCTCATTCTTCTTGTACTCTCGTTTCAACCAAATCTTTAAATCTCCTTTCTCTCTCTTTCTTTTTGCTTAATCTTTTCTTTACCGCGAGAAAAAACTTTGACTACAATAATCTCTTTTCTATCTTTATCTCTCCCTTTCTCTCTCTCTCTCTCTCTCTCTCTTTATCTCTCTTTTATCCTGAAGAACTGAGAAGCGAGAATCGACGTTAAGAAGGAATATAAAAATTGCGATAGATCCGTTCGATCCTCTTTCGTATTCGTAAATCCGAAGGATTATCGATTCGTCTTATAGCTCTAGGATCTTCCTTCCCTTTAGATCCTTTGAGCGGGAACCTTTTTTCTACTTCTACTTCTTCTTCTTCTTCTCCTTCATCTTCTTCCTCTTCTATATCCTCGTCTGCTCTTTCTTTCTTTTTTTTTTTCTTTCTTTCTTCTTTTTGTTCCACTTGCCAACGTCTCGTAGTAGCGAGAAATCCTGATAAGTCTTCTCACTCGCGGCCAATCCAATCGTCGGTGTCGATTCGTCGTCAATGCCGGGTCGACCGAAAGCGAATATAGCCGAGTATATACCTTCTTCTTTTCCACGTCAGTGAAAAGGAGTGACTGGAAAGTCGAAGAAAAGGAGACGAGAGAGAGAGAGAGAGAGAGAGAGAGGACATCAAGAAGAGAAGGATCGTGTCTCGTGAGAGCTCCTTTACGTGGACGTGCGAGTGCTGATAAATAAATAACGCGTGTTCTTTCCTTCCTTCCTTCCTTCCTTCCATCAAAAGGGAAAGAGAGAGAGAAAGAGAGAGAGAGAGAGAGAGAGAGAAAGAAAGAAGAGGGAAAAAAGAAGAGGGGGAAAAAATAGGGAGAAGAAAGTAGTAGGTACGGTCAAGAGTCGAATGGCAAGGTAGTAGTAAAGGAAAGTAACGTGAGCCCGTAAAAGAGAATCAATTCGATTCCCAAGTCGTCGTAGTAGTCCCCTCTCGCCCTCTCGCTCTTTCACTATCTCCTCCTCTTACTTTTCCTCTTCCTCTTTCTCTCCTTCCTCCTCCTCCTTCTCCTCCTCTTCGTCTTCCTTTTTTCACGACTATCTCGTATCTTTTCCTCGCCTTCTTGGTCCACCCTCTCTTCCGACTGAGCACACGACTGGTTTTCCTCACTCCACTAAACGAGAGAGAGAGAGAGAGAGAGATGGAAAAAGAAAAAGAAGAAGAAATTCAGGCTCTCCCTCATCCTCTCCGTACGTTCCTTCTTTCCGTGCAACAAGTGCGCCTCGGCTCGCATCTTTAAGAAAGCTGCTGGCCGCCGACCCTCCCTCTCGTTCAAGACGCCGCCACCATTCTACGCCCAGATCCTCTCTCTCTCTCTCTCTCTCTTTCTTTTTTTTCTTATTTCTTTTTTTTTTTCTTACTCTTTCTTAGTCCGATCCTTACTTTTATCCTTCTCATCCTTCTCCTTCTTCTCCGCTTTCCACATTTTCTTCTCACTCCTCCTCCTCCTTCTTCTCTTCATTCTCCTCCTCCTTTTTCTTCTTCTTCTTCTTCTTCTTCTCTTTCTCTAGCCAACAGCCACTGGCCAACCCACAACTATCTTCTAAATCACTCCCGGTACTCTTTACTTTTCAGTCACTCTTTCTTTCCTCTCTCTCTCTCTCTCTCTCTCTCTCTCTCTTCTCCTTGTCTTCATCTTCTTTTCTTTTTCCACTCTTTCTGACTTCCTACCTTACTACTTTCAACGATCCTCCCGACTTCCAAATCGATTTGAATTTTCTACTTTTCTCTCTATCTATCTATCTATTTACCTGACTATAGCTCTCTCTTTCTCTTACTTTGCCCTTTTTTTCTTTTTTTTATTTCTCGCTCCTTTTTATTCGATGGAAAGACAGCTTGGAGGATAGAAAGGGAGGAGGAAAAGGAGGAGGATTCATACATATGTGCATACGGCGTGAGCTCGTTCGGGCGAAGAGGAAAAGTGCCGATGGAACTTTCGAAAGAGGTCGGAGGTAACACACCTTCCTCTTATTTCTTTCTTTCTTTCTTTCTTTCCTTCCTTCTTTCTCCTTCTCCTTTTTTTTCTCTCTTTCATTCCCTTTCTTTCTTCTTTTTCTCTCGATGAAAAGCTGGACTGCGAGTGATTTCGAAGGGAACAAAAAAGAAAAAGAAAAAAGAACGAAAAGAAAAAAAAAAAGAAAGAAAGAAAGAATTCTCTTGTATACGATTTCTTCGAAAAAAAAAAGGAGGGAGGGGGTGGGGAAATGTAAAAAAAAAAGAAAAAGAAAAAGAGGAAATATAGAAGAGCCTCGTTGAAATGCCTGGCATTTTTCAGCTCAAAGGGATGACTTCTTCATTTTTTTTTTTCTTTTCTTTTTTTTTCCAAACCCGCCTCCCAATCCCTTTCGTATTTCAATGCCCTTATCACTTCGCTACAATTCTTTCATTTCTTTCGATGATTGTTACGAAGAAAACAGATTTAACCTATGAAGTATAATAACAAATTCTCTTCTACTATAATGATGTTTAACGATGATGATAATAATAGTGATCTACGGTACCTACATACACGTACATACGTATATATATATATATATATATATATACACGCATATCGAAATTAAGATCTACGACGAAAAAATAAATGGAAATTTTATGATTATGATAAAGTCGGTTAATGAAACGATTGAAACGAGAATGGAGACGGAAATTAAAGAGGTTCAGGCGTACGTTGACATAATCGAATGAGCGAGTGAGTAAATTAAAGTATGTACGTGTGTGAGTGTGTGTATGTGAGAAAAAGAGAGAGACAGAGAGAGAGGATATCGTCTCTTCTTGAAAAGGAAAGAGAAAGAGAGAGAGAGAGAGAATATCATCTCTTCGAAAAAAAGAGATAGGAAGTGAGAGAGAGAGAGAGAGAAAGAGAGAGAGCGAGAGAGAGGAAGGGAAAGAGGAAAAAGGGTTCGATTGTCATCCGACGAAACGCGTGAAATTTATCGGCGGTTTAATGCCCTTCGGGACGTTTATAGGGGCGCAATAAATAAAAGCCGATCGGTGTTACGGCAACGATCGGTCGAGAGGGTGTGAGAAAGAAGAGGGAGAGGTTTAACGGGAATGAGAGAAAGAGAGAAAGAGATATATACATATATATATAGAGAGAGAAAGAGAGAGAAAGAGAGGTACATGCACGCGCGTACCCGCGCTCTATCCCTCCATCCCTCTATCCCTCTATATGTCGTCGTATCGAAAGAAGCATCGAAAACGAGTCCTCTTCGACTTTGTCCGCTTGAACCTCGTTCGATTCGATCGTTAAAAGTAATTTACGCGAAATAAGCTTTCTTTCTCTCTTTCTCATCTTTTTATCTCTTTCTGTCTGTTTGTCTCTCTCTCTCTCTCTCTCTCTCTCTCTCTCTCTCTCTCTTTCTCTTTCTCTCTCCCTGTCTCTCTTTCTCCAAGAGATATCTTTATCATCGTTACCCATTTTTAAGCTCGAATATATACACTTCTTATCGATCGTCCTGATTTCAACTCTGTACAATTTTATTCGCATTTATAGATACATCACTATGGATAATAATCTCAATAAAAATTTCTGACGATAAAGTAGATATAAATTCTAGCTTGAAACGACGTTGTTTAATGGTTAATTTGTCGGTGATTCAATGTATAGGATGATCGTAAACGATCGGTTCGATCGTAATTACATATTCGTAATTACAATTTTCGTAAAGATTATGGATTATTTGAATGGGATAAACGATGATAAGAAAATTTTTCGTAGAATCGAAAACTTTGTTACGTTATATCGCGCTACTACGTATGTATATATGTATATATATATAGGTATAAATACATTGAATTATCGTCGATATCTTTTATAATAGATTTGTTAGGATTTTATGAGAAATAAAATTGAGGAAAAAGGCAAGAAATATTTCTCCTTTTCTCTCTCTCTCTCTCTCTTTCTCGTCAAAGAATCACAGGCAGTTCGTTGAGTACTTTTAACGATCGGAACCACCACCTTCACCGAGAAGGAAAGTTATTAATGATCCAAGTTGGGAGAACGTACAGAGGAAATGTAGCTATCGAACGGAGCAACTTTTTTTTCTTTCTTTCTTTCATTTATTCTTCCTTTATTTTTCTCCTCATTCTTTTTTTTTTCTTTTTTTTTCTTTCCCAAATCCTCCCTTCCTCTCTGATTCTTCTTACTCTCTCTCTCTCTCTCTCACTCTCTCTCTTTTTCTCTCATATAAACAGAACGTATATACATCACTTGGTCTTTCTCGCGTTCGGACTCTTTCGGACTTCTTCGTCGAGTTGGTAGTAGATCGGCTTACAAATTACGCCGAAAGTTCCTTCGGATAATGGATTCCGGAATAAATGAAACTGCCTGGCTATAATTTAAACGGATACCCCAAGAGAAGGTACTTTTCGTCACGGCGTGAGGAATGGCGAAGTGACTAGGAACTGACAGAAAATCGATCGCTCGGACTTTGGCTGCTGACCGAGACTCGTCTCCTCTTTCTCCTCCTCCCTTCTCCACCCTCTCATCCTCATCCTCATCCTCATCCTCATCCTACTCCTCTTCTTCGTCTACCATCGTGTTTCCACATTGAAACGCTACTCTCCGAGAAATCCTTCTCTTCTCATAGATATACGTATACATATATATATATATATATATATATATATGTATGTACACACAGACAGACATATACATACGTATGTACGTATATAGATATACGTAAACCTATACATCTATACCAATCTATCTATCTGTATACGTATAACGCAAAAAAGTTCACTGAGATTTATTCGCGGTCACGCTGCACGTAATCTCGACGGTTTATCGAACGTAATCACGTACGTTCGATCTTTTTCGTTTCATTTCGTTTCTTTCTTTTTTTTTCCTTCTTTCTTTTTCTTCTTTTGCTCACCTTCCCCATTTGTTTCCAATTTTTTTTCTCTCTCTCTCTTTTTCTTTTCTTTTTCGTTTGTCTTTTCAACGCCTACGATTTTAACGGATACTCTTCTCCCCTTTTTAACGTAATGACAGCATATATATTGTATATATATATATATATATATATATATATAAAAAAGAAAAAATAATCAAAAGAAAGAAGAGAAGACACAAATACAAGTGTCGTAGATCGTGCGATCATGCGTGTCTCTTTTTCCTTTCATTCGTAATACGCAAGGATATGTTTTACGTTTCGAATTTATTTCTCCCTGAAAATGTGAGAATGAGAATAACAAAGGAAAAGAAACGATCGTCGCATTGTATCGATAGAAAAAGAGAAAAAAAAGGGGAAAAAAAAAAAATATATATATATATATATATATATATATATATATATATATATAAAAGATATTAGAATAGCTTTGTCGAATCATTTTTGTCGAACCAATAATATACGTATGACTGACTTGATTCGCTCATATAATAATACTAAGAATTTTATCCAAACGTATTACATCCACGAATATTAATATTAATAATAATAATATCTGTCTATGTCGGAATAGCTCCAAGAGATTTAGATTGCCAGGATGATCATCTCCCATAGGTATTTGTGTTATTACTTACCACGAACAAGGATGAGGGCGCTGAACAGGAGCACGGTTTTCAACGGCCAACTGGCCATCCTGGCTTGGACCGTTACGTCGATTCAGCTTCCTCCTGAAACAATACAAGCGTGCTCAATCAATCAACCCATCCATCCCGATCCCCAGCCAACCTTCTCTCTCTCTCTTACACACACGCATATATATATATATATATGCCTACATATACGTCAGTTCTGTCTGCTTCCCTCAACACTCTCCACCTTTCGTCTCGTCTTTTCTGGCAGTCTGCCCGTCCGACCACCCCCACCTACCCACCCTCTCCCTCCTACCATACTCTACAACGTATCGACAATTTCTTTTTTTTTGCCTCTCAAATCCCTAGCCAGGGATTTGTTCGCTCAATGAAAGTCCTCCTAGCAAGTATATATACCCACTTATATATTATATGTATGTATATATGTACATACGTATGCATGTATGTACGCATGTATGTATGTATACGTCGTGAACATAATCGTAAAATATGCATACGCTTATTCGACTTCCCATATGCTTTTTTTTTATATATATATATATATATCCTACCATAAAATTATCAAAAGTTATGTTTATCGTGCACGTATTGTTATCATGGTTGGTTATATATTTTACGCATGACACAATTTCATTTTCTCTGGTTCGTAGAGTTGCTCGTTTTATTCTTTCTTTCTTTCTTTATTTTTTTATTTTTTTAATTTTTTTGGCCTTATCTTTTTTTCGAAAAAGTAAAAGGGGAGAAAATGTAAAAGCCGGTGGTAACTGGTTTCCGGGGAAAACTTCCCAACGACTAAATAATTCGAAGTACTCGTTAACGTGGATAGCACTAGATAGTAGATAAATTTCGCTAATTACTCCTCGATGATGGTTCCACTCTTAACAGCTACTTACCAGCACTTACAACATAGCTATTTTCTTCATCGCTTTCTTTTCTTTTTCTTCCGGGCTTTTTTGGAAACTTAAGAGACGAAAAAAGACGCTGTCGTTATATATATATATATATATATGTGTGTGTGTGTGTGTATATACATATATACTGAAGAAAGTTTTATCGAAGCGAAACTTTCCCGTAAAACTTATTTATGTATGTATGTATGTATGTATATATGTATATATGTATATACCTGACTAAGGCGCTTATAAGTAGAATATTCTGATGTATTGATATTTCTCTGAATAAATTTTTTCTATCTTTCCTCATTTTCTTTTTTTTTGTTTTTTTAGTACTACAACCATTTTGTATGATCCTATTGTAAGGGATAAATAAAAAGAATTATATTTTATTATATATATATATATATATATATATATATATATATATATCTGCACATGAATTGACTATATTTGTTCAAATTATCTACGTTTAATGAAAAAAAAAAAAAAGAAAGAAAAAAAAAAAGAACACTTTTTATATTAATCATATTTGAATTATATTTGAATACACTATTGAAACTAACTTATTTTCTTCGTATATAATTTATGTCTTTAATATATATTTATTCCCATAATCATACGTAGAGAGATATATAAATGCATACATGCATACGTATGCAGATCGATTATACGAGAAGATCGTTACGACAGAGGATAATACCTATTCTCCTGGGCTCAATGAAAGGGAACGTCAGGTAAACGTGAACTCTTCACAAATACTCGTACACAAAAGCCACTGACGTATTAGCGAATAAAAGAGAATCGACATGTAAGAGAATACCTTGAAAACGAACTAATGAGAAAGAGAGAGAGAGAGAGAGAGAGAGAGAGAGAGAGAGAGAGAAAGAGAGAAAGGGAAAGAGAGTGGGGGAACTTCGGATTGATATTTACAATGATGCGTATCCTTCCCGGAAGACGGAATTCGCATCGTTGTTTATGAAGCTTTGTCATCATATCGTAATCCTTCGTTTGATAGGAAAAAAAACGTGAAATTTTTTTTATAACAGAGAGGGAAAGAAAGAGAGAGAGAGAGAGAGAGAGAGAGAGAGAGAGAGAGAAATTTTTCATAAGGAAGAAGAGAGAGAGAGAGAGAGATAAATTCCACGTTTTTTTCTTTTCTTTTTTTTACGAGAGTTCTAAAAGTTCTAAGCAAAAATTAAAGAAAATAACCAAGAGAGAGACAGAGAGAGAGAGAAAGAGAGAAAGAGAGGAGAAAAATTAGGTATATAAAACATCTCTCTATCTCTCTCTCTCTCTCTCTCTCTCTCTCTCTCTTCCACTCTCCTTTGATAAATTTCATGTTTGTTTCCTACGAAAGTTCTAAAAGTTCTATATATATATATATATATATATAAATTTTAAAGAAAATATATAAGAGACATATTTACATATACTCGTATATATTACATGGATAAGAGACACATATATCTCTCTTCTCTCTTCTCTCTCTCTCTCTCTCTCTCTCTCTCTCTTTTTTTTAATAATTACACGTTTATCTTTTGATGAAAGTTCTAAAAGTTTGAAGAAAAAAATTCAGAAAAGTTATCCAACGAAAGATTCCATATACGTAAACGATAAATTCTTTCTGTTTTAAGAAATTTCACTGTTAATATTGTTTCTAGAAAGAATATTTTTTAATTTCAATCGAGAGAAAAAAAAAGAGAAAGGGAGAGAGAGAGAGAGAGAGAGAGAGAGAAATTTATTTTATCTTAATAATCTCTTGCTCTCTTTCTCTCTGAATACTTTTTAATTGGACCAAAAAGATCGTTCGACTTTCGTTCCTACGAGTAAAATGATTGGATTTATAAGAATGAAATTTATTGAGAAACATAAATTTGACATGATCGAGTCGTTCCAGGCGACGAACCATTTTGCACTCAATTAAGTCATACACAGTAAATAAGTGATATATTTACTAATTAGTCGGGGGTTGTAAATAGAGAGAAGGTAAACTGCCAAGAGCGTCATTAAGCCATAGCGAAAGCCCAAGCGAAACGCGCAGCTGTGTTTGCACGGCAGTATTTTACTATTGCAAATATGGTCTTATGCGTGTATATTCTGTGTATTATGTGTATGGGTGTGTCTCTATGTGCCGTGTTAATACTCAAATTCTCTTCTACATATATATATATATATATATATATATATATATATATATATATATATATATATATATCTTTCTCTTGCAGAGATACACTCTCCATCTTACTTTCTAGTTCTTGGTGTCTTGGGAAGGGAGGGAGGGAGGGAGAGATAGGGGATGACAAGAGCACACGTTCACGGGAATGTGTACATTAAGATTAAACATTAATCATTGGTGATCTTAAATGAAACCTTTGAACCACACGTTGCTGATATAAGCTCTTCTTAGAAGCCTCGTTGTAACGTTAATCACCATGAGAGTTAAACCTCATTCCCTCTTGTTAACACTCAAACCCTCTCTCTCTCTCTCTCTCTCTCTCTCTCTGTTCTATCTACCTATCTATTTACCTGTATGATACATTACACGCGAGAATAACATAAAATATCGATGAACGTAAAATAACGATGATCTTTTTCTCTTTATATTTTCTTCTTCTTCTTCCTTCTTTTTCTCCTCTTTTTTTTTTTTCTTCTTTGAATTATTTATCATCCCTCACAATTAATTTCTCGTCTTTCGAATAACAAAGATTCGCGATTGAGGATTTTTCGAGTGATCAGAAGTAAAAAAAAAAAAAAGAATTCTTTCTCACCTTTAAGATAAATGAGACAAATAATATTGGTAGCTAAAAGCGAGGAAAAAAGAAGGAGAAAGAGAGAGAGAGAGAGAAAGAGAGAGAGAGAGAGAGAGAGAGAGAGAGAGAGAGAGAGCAAGAATAAAACGCGTGAATAATAATGTTCGTCGATCCAGGCGTGATAATTTTGTCTGTCATTTTCCTCTAGAAGACGGTCCCAACAAGTAAGCATCATTTCCTAGAGATTTTAAAAGTTAGAATAAAATAGAAGAGAGAAGAGAAGAGAAGAGAAGAGAAGAGAAGAGAAGAGAAGAGAAGAAAAGATAGTTACGAGATACGATTCACCGAACATTATAAGAGTTCCATCTATCTCGTAGGACGAGGAGGGTGTGGAGGGAGAAGAAAAGAAGGAAGGAAGGAAGGAAGGAAGGAAAGGAAAGGAAGGATTCTCGGTTCTAGAAGTACTCTCGAAATTTCGATGATCCTCACGAAAGAAACGGCCATTTTCTTTTTTCTATTTTTTCTTTCTTTTTCTTTTCTTTTTTTTTTTTTTTTCATGAAAACTACCGAATGTCCAAATGCTGTTTTTCCACGTTTCTTACGGCATAACGTAGCAGGATGAACGACCTAGGAAGAAGAGTTAGAGGAAAAGATAGGACTACTACTCCTACCCACCTCCTATCTATCCCACCTAGCTACTAGCTCTAGCTATAGGTAGATAGGTAAGCTAGGTAGCTAGTTATCTCTCTCTTCCTCTCTCTCTTTCTCTCTTTTGCTACCCTCTCCATCTATATCTTCTGTACTGGTTCATGCAAAGAGCCATGAATCTGGAGCGTGAAATCGTTTGATTCGCTTCACGGCCTCGCAGTCACATCCCCTGCTCATTCTAGTAGTCCTACTCTTGCTCTCTTCCTACCGATGCCCATCAAGCCCTATACACCACCGATCTCTCGTCCTGCTACTTTCCTACCCACTCACTCTTTCTTTCTCTCTCTCTCTCTCTCTCTCTCTCTCTCTCTCTCTCTCTCTCTCTCTCTTTTTCTCTTTCTTTCTTTCTTTCTCTCATAAGCGTATCTTTCTCCCAACGTCGAATTATTCTCTCTTGCAATTATATATCCATATATGTATGTTTTTATGCATGTATGTATGTATGTATGTATGTATGTATGTATGTATGTATGTATGTATGTATGTATGTATGTATGTATGTATGTATGTATGTATGTATGTATGTATGTATGTATGTATGTATGTATGTATGTATGTATGTATGTATGTATGTATGTATGTATGTATGTATGTATGTATGTATGTATGTATGTATGTATGTATGTATGTATGCATGCATGCATGCATGTACGTATGTACGTAGGTAGATTGGTGCACTTAACAAAAAGAAAAAAAAAGGAAAAGTTATAAAAAAGAAAAATATCTTCACTCCATGTTTTTTATGCGCCACTTTCAGTGGGTCAGCTCTTTATCTCTTTTTACAACTTGATATCTCCATTTTTTTCCTTCATCTTCTTTTTATCATAATAAAAGGGACGTATAAAGAATTAGCACGAATGTACGATCAAACTTGGACGAGAAGGATAAATTTGTTTTCTTCTTTCTTCTTTTTCTTTCTTCCTGTTATTGTTTTCTTTTTTTTTTTTTTTTCTTTTTTTTTTTAAGGAAACTCTCGATCAAACTCAGTCACGTTTAATGGATAGAAATTATTTAAAAGAAATACTTTCTTCCTTTCGGAATATAAATATGAGATCTCTCTTTCATGATTTTTCATGAGATTGTTAAGGATTAAAGAATGAAAGAAAACGAATTGATCTCTAGTCATATATTAAAGTATCTTGCCTAACAATGTATCTAGCTAACTTATTATGATAAAACATAGAAAAGAAACTTCGTCTATGATAGAAAGGGATCTTCGAAACGTCGACGAGGACTCTCCTCGTAACACGCGGGACACGAACTTGGGGGAGGCTAGGGAAGGCCATAATTGTGGCGCTAAAAGCAATTTCCCGGTAGGTAATCGTTTTAGCAAAGTGCTTTGCAATTTAGTGACTCTTTATTAAAATAAGTAATTGCAAGTACGGTGCTACCTCTACGTGTAACAGTCTAAGTCTTTTTTCCTTTTCCCTTTT
>NC_060975.1:1020000-1022500 GCF_910589235.1 Vespa crabro
GCGGAACATACATGTCTACGAATATATGCATGAGAATAGACCACTTGGTCTTCAAAAGGGCGAGTACGAGTCGAGGGTCTGTCTGGTGTTGAATTTGCTGTGCGCACGAGAGAGAGAGAGAGAGAGAGAGAGAGAGAGAGAAAAAGAGAAAGAGAAAGAGAATACATTGTGAGAGGAAAATATGAGTGGGTGGGAACACGGAAGGCGGATTTCAATAAAAAGGATCGTCCTAGGTACCTATGCAGATACCTACTACGTGTGTTCTTCGGCAATCAACCAAAGTGAAACGAAAATTCATCGGGTATAATCTTTTTTTTTCTTTCTCTTTTTTCTTTCTCTTTTTTCTTTCCCTTTTTTTCTCAAATCAACCTCGTCATCCAGATTTGAAAAGGAAAGAAAAGAAAAAAAAAAGAAAAAAAAAGAAAGAAAAAGGATAGGAAAAAAAATCTCGCGTTAAAATTCTCGCTCTCTTGTACGTGCGTGAACCACACATCTCCTCCACACCCTCACCGAACACACACACACACATACACATACACATACACGAAAAAAAAGAGAAGAAAGAAAGAAAGAAAGAAAAAAAAAAGAAGAAGAAGAGAAAAAACGAAAAAGCACAAAGAAAAGAAGAAGAAGAGAAAGAAAGAAAGGTTTCGCACGCTTTTTGCGTTATCTTCTTCTTCTTCTTCTTCTTCTTCTTTTTCTCTTTTTTTTTTTTCTTTTCTCTTTGTTCCCTCAGTTTTTTTTTTTTTTTTTTTTTTTTTTTTATTCACGAGTTGAACGAAACTGTCCCAGTTTTCTAGATTACAGAGACCGATCGTATTTTTCCGTGGACATACTCGTTAATAGCTTTGCGGTGTATACGTGTGTCGATCCATGTATAATATATATATATACATATATACATACATACATATATATATATGTATCTATCTATGCTTGATATATACTAAAATCTATATATATATATATATGTGTGTACTATGTTTGATAATAGGGGAAAAGCCAACACTGAAAAGTTACATCTTTATTCTTCTCCAAAGGAAATTCGTTTTTAAACTCGAACGTGAAAATTATGATCCATACATTCATATTTTTTTCTTTTTCTCTCTGATCTTTTACATGGCAATAAGGGCTGGTGAAAAAAATGCAAACTATATATACGAATGTGAAATGATAAATAGAATCCAGTAAATATTAATAATGTTTTACGAAATATATTCATTTCTTATACTAATATTACTCATTCATACACATCAAATAACAATATTTTATATTCACAATAGCATTAGATTTGATTGAATCACATAAATCGACTCGTTCAAAAATCGAGTTAATGAAACATTTCATAAAACAAATATATACGACTTCTGTACGATGGATAAATGTATTCTGCGGCATGAAAGAAAAAGTAAAAAAGAGAAAAAGCAAAGAGAAAAAAAAAAAAGAAAAAGAAAAAAAAGAAGAAAGAAAATAATAAAAAAGAAAAAGAAAAAGAAAACCATATCACTTTTTATACTAATACTACGACGTCACACGTATCTTTTTAGCAATCTTTTTATACTCGTAAAAAACAAATGACACAAGATTAGATTATTAAATTAGTTTATATATATATAAAAAAAAAAAAAAAAAAAAAAAAAAATATTAATGTGAAAGAAGATGAAGATAAAAGATACGGAAAAGATGAAAAATATGATAAAAAGAAAGAAAGAAAAAAAAAAAGAAGAAGAAAAACCCATACATTTTCGTGACAATTTTCGTACGTGTGAAACCGTATTTATGAGATTCTAGAGATGTAGACGTAGTATTTAATTTTTAATCGGCTCGTTTTCTTTCCACGAAAAACGGGCATGATATAACGCGTTCATGGAGCAAAATAGAAAGAGAGAGAAAGAGAGAGAGAAAAAGAGAGAGAGAGAGAGAGAGAGAGGTGTGTCGTGTTAATGCTTGCTTGTGGAAATAACGTATCGCGACTGGCAATGTAAATTTCAGCTACTCTACCTGCTCGATAACGGCGTAAATATGCGTTAAGGGGTGGCTGAACGTTCGAGCTCGTTGGTGTACGTGTGAGAACTGCTAGAGAGAGAAAGAGAGAGAGAGAGAGAGAGAGTGGAAAATAGACAGAGAGAGAGAGAGAGAGAGAGAGAGAGAGAGAGAGAGAGAAAGAGAGAGGGTCACAACGAGTAAGAGGGGAGAGAGCGAGGAGAAGGGACTATGAGAGAGCGAAGGGGTGGCTTTCGAGGTGGAGGTAGAAGGGGTTGCGTTGGTGGGGTGTATGCGCGCGGTGTAATGGCCTGCTACCGAGGGTGCATTAAGGCGGTTTATGTACCCGAAGAGGTATGAGGTCTTTTAACCCGACTCAAAAGCCGTTCTCTCTCTCTCTCTCTCTCTCTGTCTCTCTCTGTCTCTCTCTCTCTGTCTCTTTCTCTCTTTCATTGCGACCACCCGCGTTCTTCGAATCCTCCCGCGTAACTTACGAATTCGCGCGCATGCTACTTCG
>NC_060975.1:1030000-1032500 GCF_910589235.1 Vespa crabro
TTTTACTAAATATATATATATATATATATTTATAGTATAAATATACAATATACTATATATTATACTATATTTATTATCTGGGATTAATAAAAAGAATTAGGAATGCGCGAGTTTGAAAATATTTTGATAAAATATGAGAAAGGGAGAAGCTCGAGATATGTTTAAAATAAAAAAGGGGATGAGAAGGCCTGGTTTAAAAGAATATATATATAAATATATATATATATATATATATATATATATATATATATATATAAATTCTTTCCTAGAACGCTGTTTAAAAGATTTCACGAGTTCACAGAATTCAAGGAATGCAGAAAGGTTAATCAATTTTACCTTGAAGTCTTTCATTTTCACTCTCTAGTTTCAATCCTCCTACCTTCATCTTCTTCAAATACATTTAACTATTAGACATGATTAGAATACTGAGTTAAATGAAAATTGCACCCATGCTTGTATGTATGTATGTATGTCTATGCATATATATCTATCACTCTCTCTCTCTCTCTCTCTCCCTCTCTTTCTCTTTCGTGAAATGGTGAAACTCACTCGTTTTCAATTACGAGCGTTTAGTAAGGACGAGACCGAGCATGGAACGTGACAACGGTTCTTAATTAATTCACGCTTCCTCCTGTTTCCGAACTATAATAGTTTTATCTTTGACGATTTTTCTTCTCTTCTCGTGACGCGTTAGAGAGATAATTAACAAAAATAAATTATTTATTTATTTATATATATATATACAGAGTCAGAGAACTATTTAAAATGTCACAGGTTGATGATATGATTCCTTTGAATAATCTCTATTAAATAGTTAGAATAATTTTCTGGTATTTCTTTTCTCCTTTGTTCTCTTTTTTCATGTTCTATTTCGTTTTGTTTTTTCTTTTTTCTCTCGCTCTCTTTTTTTTTTTTTTTTTTTTTTTTTTTTTTTTTTTTTTTTTTTTTTTTTTTTTTTTTTTAATTAAACGAAACAACAGAGGAATTAATGTCACTTTCAAAGAAGTCATCCTATATGTGTGTGTATATATGTATATATATATATTCATTATGTACATATACGCGTAAATCTATCGAGAAATATCACAAATGAATTCGACGAGAGAACGTCCATCAGAAGTGTTTTACTGATTCAATTTCGCGTCGCATTCCCTAATCGCTACAGTGCGAAAACTACGCGCAAGCATTTACATGGACCATTGAGTCTAAATGAATCAAATAAATAGAGAGACGAAGATAGTGATAGAAATAGAGATGGATAGACAGACAGACAGACAGACAGACAGACAGACAGACAGACAGACAGACAGACAGACAGATAGATAGATAGATAGATAGATAGATAGTTGATGCAGATAGAAAGAGAAAACATGTTTTAATGGAGCAGAACCTGCCATCTAGATATATCTATATCGATGTGGTCTCGTCAAATCAAAATGAAAAAAGAAAAAAAAAAAAAATTAAAAAAAAGAGAGTGAGAGAAAAAAATATTGGAAAAAAAAAGAAAAGCAAAGGGAAAGAAAAAGAATATATACATGTATATATATATATACACATATTATCCAATCAAAAGCATCGATGTTCTCGATTATCGAAAAACACTCGACGCACAAGCTAAATTAAAAATTCTATACTATCATATATAAATCTATGGTAGGTGAATTGTAACTTATATAAAGTAATATAAAAGAAACGAATTATTCCACGTTTCTGTTCAACGTCTCGTCGTTATTCGAAGGATCGCTGACAGAGACTCTTTTGTGTCGTGCTTTCATTGGAAATTCGATTTTCCTTTCAAAATGTTACGACCACGTAATGTTACACGGATATCGTGTCTCCTTGCTTTTCCTTAATTAAAAGGGTAGGAGGAGCTCCTCATATATATATATATATACATGTATACACACATACACACATATATACATAGATAGATAAATAGATAGATACAAATAAATTTCTTTCTATTTATCTTCGTTTTCAAGATAAATTCAATTACTTATTTATACACTGATAAGAATGAAATCACATTAACGTATCGTTCGCAGTTAATGTGAAAGAAAAGAAAGAATGAATGAATGAAAGAAAGAAAGAAAGAAAGAAAGAAAGAAAGAAAGTAAGAGACAGAAAGAGAGAGATGAAGTGAAAAAGAATTTTCACGAGAGAGGAGAGGGGGATGCGGGAAAGAAAGAGATCATGATCGTGGTAGCATTATCTCTATCGGAAGAGTTTACGATGCACCGGCTCGAATCACGGTATCGTTCCAAGAACGGTTTCTATCTATCTATCTATCTATCTATCTATCTATCTATCTATCTATCTTTCTTTCTTTCTTACTTTCTTTTTTTCTCTTTCTTTCTTTCTTTTGCTTTCTTTTTTCTCTTGCGATCATAAAACTGCATCGTTCTGAGATTCAAACGTGTGGATCGTAAATAAAGTCAGCACTATTCACATTCAAGAAAAGAACGAGAAAAAAGAAGGAAAGAGATAGAGTGAGAGAGAG